>NC_141540.1:37925000-38170000 GCF_021556685.1 Rattus norvegicus
TGGGAAAAAAACAAAAAAAGATTTCATGGTTTAAATTCCCATTCCCCTTTGTGTCCGTGGCACTGCTCCGTCTCCTTTCCAGCATGCAGCCTCGGGGGTCATGATGTCCCTTCCCTGCTGATATCAGCCTGCCAACTGTGGAGTCATGCACACCCAGCACAGAGCCGCCATTCAGCCTCCCTGGGCTGGGTTCAGGAAGCAAAAGGGCCTCTAAGTTTCCCCAAACCTTGACAGATCTTCCTCCCCCTGTGCTGGTGCTAAACAACTCTCAGGGTGAGAGGGGTGGGGTGGGGACAGGGAGACAGGGAAAATGTCAAGGGTAAGCACGTGGCCGGAACTGAGCCCAAACAGCTGCCACCAATATCCAGGAAAAGGAAGGGTGGGCAGACAGCACAGAACACAGTACCAGCTCCCCAGTGGGCATTGCTTACCCAGCTCATGCCTCTCTCTGCCTGCATGAGGAGATAACAGAAACGCTAGTGTCCGGGGGTGACATGTTGAAAACTGGTCTCATTTACAGTTCGCTCCACGATGTCTCCAGCTTTGGAGAGCTCTGTCGTTGAGACTTTCAAAATATGAAATGCGTTCTGATTTCCATCTTTAAGAAGCAAACTTCGTCCCTTCCACGATGACTCTGAATTAGGTGACATACAATTTGTTCCGCTCTGTGTCATTTTTCAACAACTTTAAATGTGGGTGGGAATGGGCTAGAATCCTTTCAAGATGAAATGGGTCCAGTTTGAGATGTTAAGACGTAACTAGAAGTGCATACATTGTTAGATAGTAGCAAATGCAGCCTTTGTTTCTCCTGTCCTTTCTTACCCCTTTGAGGCTGCATTGTGGAATTCGGCACTGGGTCTCCACTGGGGTCTCCGGACAGACAGAGGGTGCTCAGAATCTCACTATTACTCAGCTGCAGAGGGTAGTTTTGTAATTAAGTAACTTACCAAAAGATACATTAAACAAAGCACCAGGGTGGTTCTTGTGACACTGGGACTATCCCCAAGATGTTTTCAGTCTATCCTGGGAAGACAATGGATCAATAAACAGTTATAAGAAGACTTTCAGGTACTAAGTACTGGTACTATAGGTACTGTTTATAGTTTAGGTACCATAAGTACTACTAATAAAGAGCTATAAACAGACTGTTGGGTACTAAGTATGAGTACTGTAAGTACTAACAATAAAGAGCTGTAAGTAGACTGTCAGGCACTAAGTACAAGTGCTATAAGTACTAAGGACCAAAATCAAACAGGGCCATTGAAAGACTGCTTTATTCTGAAGAAAATAGGTCTTTGGCAGGGTGGAGGGGAGGATGGATGGTTAAGCAAGAGTGTGAAGTAATTCAGCTTTCTTTTTTATAATGGAAATCATTCTGCCTGTTGTATAAAGGCCAAGTGTCCACTGAATCCTGTGCCAGGAACTGATACGCTTTATTGAGAGCAGTTTTATCCTCATAGACATGGAGGCATGGTTCTCCAGAGTTGATCCCTGCCTTTTCAGGTGTTTGCTATAAAACACATTTCTTTTCTTTTCTTTTCTTTTCTTTTCTTTTCTTTCCTTTTCTTTTCTTCCTTTCCTTCCTTCCTTCCTTCCTTCCTTCCTTTCTTTCTTTTCTTTTCTTTTTTTTTTTGGTAATGGTGGGGGTGATATATAGTTTCTCTGTGTAGCCCAGGCTATCCCAAAACTTGTTCTGTAGACCAGGCTGGCCTTAAATTCAAGGATCCATCTGCCTCCCAGAACTTTAATTAAAAGCTTATGCCCCCTGCCCCCATGCCCAGCTATTTTTAAAAAATATTTACAATGTTATTTTTTTTTATGTGTCTGAGTGTTTTGCTCTCCCCACCTATGTGTCTGGTGCTTGTGGAGTCCTGTAAAGGGATTGGATCCCCTAACACTGGAGTTATAGATGTTTGTGAGCTGCCACGTGGGTGTCGGGACCTGAACTTGGGAGGTCAACAAGTGCTCTTAACTGCTGGGCCATCTTTCCACAAATCACCCCCCCAAATTTATTTCTAAAAATGATAATTTTATATCTAAAGCATACCTTAAGAAAATTTCATTTTCCTAAAAAAGCCACTTGGATACATTTTCCCTGAGTGGTAGTTTTTCTGAAGCCTACATCTGATAATTATTTTTGTGCTACGTAGTTATCAAAATATCTCTGCTTTTTAATTTATTGCTGTTAGGGCTTTTAAGTCCTTACAGCCATCCCAAAGGATACTCAATGCCTCAACACACCTAATGGCCAAGATGGCCTAAGACTTTATTCTATGTCCTTATAGAATCTGGGTAATAAGCATGCATTCCAAATACTGTTTCACATCACACTCTACTCCAGGAGCTCTTCTCTCCCTTGGCTTCCATTGTCCTCTTCTACCAACCTTGCTCCCCTGAGTGACAGGAAAGTTGGGGACTGCGTAGCACCCATGCCTGAGGCACTGTATGACCCCTGTGAGTCCATCTGTAACCTGCACAACAGAAGTGACCTCATGTTTTAAAATTTATTTATTATATATGAGTACACCATTCCTGTCTTCAGACACAGCAGAAGAGGGCATCAGATCCCATTACAGATGGTTGTGAGCCACCGTGTGGTTGCTGGGATTTGAACTCAGGACCTCTGGAAGAGCAGTCGGTGCTCTCAACCGCTGAGCCATCTCTCCAGCCCAGAAGCAATTTCGTTAACATAGTGTATTTAACCCTGATCGGAGCGTTCTTGCAGCAGCTTGACCAGACGCTGTTCTCCCTACACTTGGACTTGAATGACTTCCGAAATCAGTCCGCCCTCAAGGGCAGTGCTTTGACTGTCTGTAGGGTGCTCTTTCAGAAAGTGCCACAAAGCGTAGAAGGCAGTTCCAGAAAAGGATAACCGAAAATATTCGTGTAATCACAAGAATGGCCCCAATCGCTAAGCGATTCGTCCTTTGGAAGGGTCAAAGATCACTCAGAAATACAAGGCCGTGGGTCTTGACTTTGTAGTTGCTTTCCAACTGGCCCTCTGTTTGATTTCTGACTGGGTATTTGTTTACAGAAGTGGCAGGCATCAAGCCTAAGGCCTCCCTTGTGCTAAGCACACACTCTGCTATAATCACTGCCCTTTCTTCCTACGATCTGTTCCGTTCTGGGAATGATACGACCTCTTTAGACTCAGCTCAGATATGCTGCTACTCCCTCCCATTGGCTACTCCCTCCTGTTGGCTCCTCGTAGTGCAAGTGACCCCACCACAGCCTTCCAAGGCCTCTCTCTCTGTTCGTCTGTCCGCCATTTGTCTTCGGGTCTCTCCAGCCACTCTTCCCTTGGTCTCCCGTTTACACTGACATTGTTAGTTTGGTTTTTGACCCCAACTCTCTCTTTATGCTTCCCTCACTGGTCTTGAACTCTTGGCTCACGTGATATTCCTGCCTATTTGTCACCATGCCTGGCCTACGGTTCTTCCTGAAATAAGTCAAGCGTGGCTTTGCTGCATGGCCCGGAAGCTGGCTGTTTCTTCTGCCCAGTATGCTCTTCCCGCACGGCCACCTTCATCTCAAGAGCCAAAGTTCTGTTGGTTGAACATCATACCCATCTGGGCTCCATAAGCAGTACACCTGTGCCTTAAAATAACAGGGTGGATCTCCTACAGGTGTGATCAAGGTCTGAAAGCCTCTGGTTATCTTATCACTGGCAGATAACGGACGGTAAAAAAATCAAACCAGGACTGCACTGGGCAAACAATCCGGGGCGTGCCCACAGCCTGTATGCACACACACATGGTGTTTTCTTCTCTTTACAGGTTATTTTCAGAGCCCTGTCACCACCATATGACATAGAAAACCCTTACAGTGCCAAAGTACAGGAGCAGCTGAAGATCACCAACCTCCGCGTGCGGCTGCTCAAGCGACAGTCCTGCCCTTGTCAGAGAAACGACTTGAATGCAAAGCCTCACCATTTCACTCACTACGCCATCTACGACTTCATCGTCAAGGGCAGCTGCTTCTGCAACGGCCACGCTGACCAGTGTTTACCTGTGGAGGGCTTCAGACCCGTCAAGGCCCCAGGAGCGTTCCATGTGGTAGGCAAAACAAACCAGAAGCTACCTTCCGGCCTTGGGGGCAAGGGTCTTGAGTCCCCAGGGTTGGTGTCCGCTTCCCTCGCGATGCTTGTTTCCTTCTCCGCTAGCTGCCCCTCCAACTCTCTACTCATCCCACAAAGTACTATTCACTTGTGTTTGAAACCTCAATTTTGGGATAATATTCAAGTACAACTAGATTCCTTAGGAGATATCCAGGTTTTTGTTTTTTGTTTTTTCTTAATGTTGTGACCTTTGGATCTAACGTATGAGGTGAGCGGCACTGAGAAGTTGGCAGGATACCACACACAAGCCACCTGTGGCAGTAAATAGGAGCCATTGTTGAGGTCATGGAAAACAAAATGTGTGATTCAGTATCTGGTGGCTTGGCTGCCCAGCAGTAGGAGGAATAGCAATTCTCTGCAAGGAGCCGCCTGAACTCCCTTTACGCAGAGACAGAGTTAACCTCTCCTACTTCTGTGTTCCCAGAACACAAATGCCTTCCCTCCACTTCCCCGGCGAAGGTGCCTGTGTGCTCACCCCACCATGCCCTCTGTCTCCCTTTGAGATTCTAACTTCCAGGGAGCTGGGTAGGTTTTTCAGGATGTCCATATCCACACCACCCAGCAGGGTCCCTGAGCTCGAGGCAGGTGCTCAGTAAGTAAGTATCAGAACGCAGGTAGAAGAAGGGTTTTGAAGTCATGGGTTTCACTGTGACATTTTTCACACCTGCGGGCCGTTTTTCACACCTGCTGCGTCATTTATACTTCCTGCTTATTCAGCCCTCCCCTCCCGTTCTACCCCCTCTCCGTCTTCACACTTACTCTATTTACCCTCTCCTTAGAACTGTTTCCTCCCCAAATAGTATCCATTCTTATTCTCCTGTCCTACATGTGTGTACATATATGTGTGTGTGTATGTGTGCGTGTGTGCGTGCACATGTGAATGCAAACCTAGATTCTGCACAGGGGAGAAGACATGCTACTATCTTTATGAGCGTGGCTTGCTTCATTTAGCACCATGATCTCCACTTCCATCCGTTTTCCTGCAAATGTCACACCCTCATCCTTTATAGGGGAATAGAACTCCATGGTGCCCGTGCACTTTGTTCTCGCTACCTGCCAGTTGCAGATGGTCATCCAGGCTGGTCTGCTCTCCCGGCTATCCTGAAGGCACTCAGTTCTTTAATTTCACACACACACACCCCCAAGCAATAGCAAAGGAAAGCACAGCAGCAGCAACAAAACCAAACAGAAGACCTTTACAGTAAGAAGGCTGAGGAACTTGGGCATGGGGATGTGCACTTGTAATACGAGCGCCCAGGAGGCTGAAGCCAGGAATGCTGCAAGTTCAAGGTCAGTCTGGGCTACATAGTGAGACCTTGTCACAAAACATAAAACAACTCAGAGTATCTATGTGACATCACATAAAGGGTAGGTTGTTCAGTTCCTTCTTTATCCTGGTCCTGATGTAGGACAGACTATCAGAGATCATGGGCTGGTCACCCACCAGGACACTGTGCTAATGGGGCTGCGTTGCTGGGGCACAAAGCATCATGGGTAGGGTAACAAAGATGAATGGGGGAGTGGTCAGTGAGTAACAGGATAGAGACGATTACTTCTAAAGGTGAGTTTAGTGCTCCCCAAACTGAAAAGGAGGGGGTCGCAGCTTTATGTAGCCAGTACCTACTGGTTTCTAGGCAGTGAAAGACCTTTGAACTGTAACACTGCTGCAAACGAAGAGCAGAATAGTTTTGTTTCTCTCAGTTAATTTTCTTCAGGTATGATTCAAATAAAAGTGACCTGGATGCTCCAGAGACAAGCAGCTACTCCATCAAGGATGCTCAACGTTTTAGCTTCTCTCGGCCAAACGTTGTCACCTGCAGAGTTCGTACTTGAGACCTGCACAGTCAGCTTCACAAGACAGGGGGTGTTAGCATTCAGTCTAAGCTCCACCCCACAGTTACCTGGCAACAGCCGGGTGTGCCTGACTCGATATAAAAGGAGCTCCTTGCCCCCTCCTCTCTCTCTTGCTCTCTTGCTCTTGCCTTCCTTGTCCCCACTCTCTCCCCATTCCCTTCCCCTCTCTCTCCACATCCTCATAGCTGGCCTCTCCTCCTCCTCCTCCTCCTCCTCCTCCTCCTCCTCCTCCTCCTCCTCCTCCTCCTCTTCCTCCTTTTCCTCTTCCTCCTCCTCCTCTTCTTCCTCCTCCTCCTCTTCTTCCTCCTCTTCCTCTGCTTCTTCCTCCTCCCCCTCCTTCCCCCTTCCCCCCTCCTCCTCCTCTTCCTCCTCCCCCTCCTCCTCCTCTTCCTCCTCCTCCTCCCCCTCCTCCTTCTCCTCTTCCTCCTCCCCCTCTTCCTTCTCCTCTTCCTCCTCCTCTTCCTTCCCTTCCTCCTCCTACTCCTCCTCTTCTTCCTCCTCTTCTTCCTTCCCCCACCCTCTCTCTGCCCTTACTACCCTCTTCAACTTCCTCCCCATGCCCTGAATAAACTCTATTCTATACTATACCATCGTGTGGCTGGTCCCTCAGGTAGAAGGGATGCCTCAACATGGGCTCTCAGAGGTACCCCTTTCCCCCACACCTCATCATACATCTATAGAACATATCCCCCCTCTCTTTATCTTTTTATAAACACATGGGGGGTGAGTTCATAATATTTTTAAACACTTTTTTTTACTTTTGTGCTGGACCATATTTATAGGTGTAGCAGAATACATGCTGCCTGTGGGCTACAGGCAAACATCTGTCATTAGAAAATGTGAGAGGAAGAATGCTCACACATCCCTACCATTAAATCTGGTGACTTATATAGAAAGGTACACAGGCCCTTTACTGACTTGCCGTCCAGGCCACTCAAGACTACTTCAGCATAGTTCTGAGCAACATGGCACAGAAGGGGGACTCAATGAGTGTTTGTAGAATGAATGACCTTTTAAACAACTGACTTTCTCACTGGGCTCGGTGACATGCGAAGTCAGACCAGTCAGAGCATTCAGGAAGCAGAGGCAGGCAGGTCTGTGTGAGTCTGAGGCCAGCCTGGTCTACGAAGCGAGTTCCAGGAGAGCCAGGGCTACACCGAAAAAAACCTTGTCTCAAAAAGCCAAGACCAACCGACTGAACAAACAGTTGAGCATCTCTTACTAACCAGACTAACTGGACAAGGCAGAACCTTCATGTGCATGCATTAGAAAACGGTGTTTCTTTTTCTTTTAAATAGGTCGTCTGGCTGTAAACTTTCAAAGGTTTAGTACACCTTCCTCGAAGAAACCCTCTATAAGGGTTTTCTTCATCCTGTTGAAATCCATTTGGGATTTTGCAGATACCTTAAAGTAAAATGATTCTAGATAATATTCTATCAGAAGGAGAATCACCCAGACAAAAAGGAGCCGAGTCACTGAGTAGGGAAGATATGTAGTGAGTGTCTGTCCATGTCAAAGAGATGCTGGAGTGAGAGGCCCCATTCTATTGGAAGATCCTGGGGAATGGAGACCTGGTTTTCTCTATAGTTTCAGGCAACTTTGAGGTTGAAATCCATTTCATTTGAAAATGGTCCTAGTTTCTGGTGTCTCTGTTTTCACACGGGTTAAGTTTCTGCTCAGGTAGACCATTTTACCTTAACTAAGCCTGTGCCTGACTGAGCCAGACCAGGCCAGGCCAAACCTGGAGCCTAACCAGGGCAAGTGGTGGAGGCTGTTAGTGTCCAGGGGTCTGATGTCACAAGGGTCCCTTCTAAAAACAGAAACATTCATAAGCACTCTGCACTGAAATGGCTGGATATCTGCTTGAGAGCAATTTTATTTTTAGCTATTATTTTCTGGATCATGAAGACTTAGTGATGAAGCCTGAAAAACTTCTTGAGATCAGAAATATTTGGGGTGTTGGAAAGGTCACGTATATGTAATAGGAGTATGGGAACGGAGTTCGAATCCAAACATGAAATACATTTATATTTAATGCAGACCTTGTGCACAGAGCGTGAGGACCATTTTACACAGTAGTTCCAACTCATCCATGCCTTGGCCATGACCTGTCACATAGGTTATGGGTAGAAATTTATACTTGTGTCATCTTACTGCTGCCCAGAAAGTCCTGATTCTGGATTTTAGAATTTTGGATTAGGGGTGTTTAACTCATTTTAAATTTGGAAGCGTGAGCTGGGAAGATGGCTCAGTGTTTGCTGAGAAAGCATGGCGGGGGGGGGGGTTGAGTTTTGACCCCTAGAGTCCATGTAAGGCCAGGTTCTGGGACGTTTCTATAACCCTAGCAGAGGGAGGAGTAGAGATAGGTGGGTCCCTGACCTCATTGGCCAGGAAACCCAGCTGAATAGCCGAGCTCCAGGTTTGGCTAGAAACTCAGCCTCAAAAATAACACAGAGAGCAACTTGAGGTTGCAGTGTTGACCTCTGACCTCCACATGCTTGCACACACATGCACCCGTATACCACACACATACAAATCCTGAGTCTGGGAATGGTCATCTCCTTTGATTTGTTGAGGTCTCCTTCTTGGGTTGCTTAATTGAGCAAAGGGCATATTAGAAGAAAAAAAACGTTGACCTTGGCACACAGTCATAAGAACCATTGGTTCTCCGTGTGTACTCGTGAGTCCACCCCACGTATTATACAAACATGACTTAAGACAACTGGATTAATAACTTATGACTTCTGGAATGACATCTGGCCTGAACGCAGAGATCCACCTGCCTCTGCTTCCCAAGCTCGTGGATGAAAGGCATGCACTACCACTGCCTGGTCAAATGCTACTCTTTCTTAGGTCACCTTATTATAGGTACGTTCTAAAAGTGTGAATATCCGGGCTGGAGAAATGGCTCAGCAGTTAAGAGCACTGGCTATTCTTCCAGAGGGCCCAGGTTCGATTCCCAGCACCCACATGTCAGCTCACAACTGTCTGTAAGTTCAGTTCCAGGGGATCTGACACCCCCACACAGACATACATGCAGGCAGAACACTAGTGTGCGTACTATAAAATAAATAAATCTTTAAAATGAAGTGACTCTCTTTAGCACATGGTTTTTTTCCCTATAGGAATGGCTTGTAGACAATGCAAATCCTTAGACTCAATCTCTGACCGATGGAACCAGAAACTCTGCAGACAGGACCTGAGCATCTGTTGAGCAGGAAGGGTTCTGGGTGATTCGGATGCTTGTTGAGGTGTAAGGCCACTGACTTAAAGACTAAACTGGTTCACACACAGCAAGCAATGTTCCTAGGAAGAGTCACTATAACAAAGTCAGAGTTTCTAGGCTAGAACTATTTTTATTATAATTTTTAAATTAGATTTATTTTATGAATGTTTTGCCCGCATGCATGTATGTGCGCCACGTGGGTGCCTGTTGGATCGCCTGACTGGCCTTCCCGATGGTTGTGAGCCACCACGCGGATGCTGGGACTCAAACCCCAGTCTTCCACAAGTGCAGCAAATGCTTCTTTGCCACTGAGCTCTCCCTCCAGCCCCTTGGCTAGAATTCTTAACAGATAGTGGTAGGGAGCCAAGGGAGTTAATGAAAATGATCCCTGCTCTATGTCTTGAGCTGTGTAAGACTGTTGGGTCATTCTCTATTGTTACAAGAAAGATTCCAGTAGTAGGGCAGTTCTATTCTTTCAAAAGGAAGACCATCTCCCCCCACTTCCCAGATCCACTCCATCCACACATACCCCACTACACACACACACACACACACACACACACACACACACACACACACACACACACTTCCCAGATCCACTCCGTCCACCTCCCCCCACTTCCCAGATCCACTCCATCTGGCCTTTGTCCACTGAATTTTCCCTCAACGGTCCCTTTTTCTGGAAGGCAGAGCACTGCACTGACCACTCACGAGTCCCGCCAAGCACCAACCAGACACGAATATGACTCAGTACGGTATTTACCAAGTTACCCCGTCTCTGAACTTCAGCTCTCACGTATATAAGGGTAAGATCTGCTTTCACAGCTACTGTGAGGATTAAAAAGTACGATGGTTTCAGGCTTGGTGGTACACGTCTGTGATCCCAGCCCTCAGGAGGCTGAGGCAGGAGGATTCCAAGTTTGAGGCCAGGCTGGGCTACATGCTGAAACGCTGTCTCAGGAAAACGAATGCAAACAGTAAAGGCCGGCGTCCGCGCTAGGGTAAACGCCACTTTCTTCGTCGTTCTTGGCGCATGGCAGGATGTCAGCCACCTCTACCGTTTTTCCCACAACGCTTCTTCCCAGTCGTGGCAAAAATAAATCAAAGGGTATGGGCTACTCGATGTGTTTACAAGGCCAGGGATTTTGTGGCACGGGAAACTGTACTTTGACTCCAGCCTGCTGAGAGCCCAGAAATTATGTGACGTTGGCCGACCGTTTCTTCTCTTTGCAGCTGCGGAGGGCTGATTTGGCTCCCGTTTCTCTAGCGGCTGATGGGTTTACAGCTGTTGGACGACTGTAATAAAAAGGAACGTGGAATTTTTTTTAAACCGAAATATCCAATCCACTGGATAAAAAACCAGTGACCTTTGAGAACCATGGAGAATTATTTAAATGCCTTCAGCTATGCTTGTTGGAGCGGGTTTAAATTTCACAATGAGAGAAACTCATTTGAAAAGAGGGTCAGTATTTTGACTGATTTATTGGGTCAGTATCTTGACTGATTTCTTCTAAATTTAAGAGCGAACATGGAGATTTGGGGCACCGCATCAGCTGTGTCTGTGGAGGCATGTTTGAGAATCATTCATGTGTTTTTATTTCGATACGCCTCTCTCTCTTTTTTTCCCCCCTGCAATCGAATATAAGTACAGTTATCTGTCTGCCCAACTCATATATCATAAATACAGAATAGTTTTAAGTCCTTAGTTTCCATCTTCCTTCAAAAATTTCCTGTATTATATAAATAAGCCAAAAATATCATCAGGGAGGTGGAGAGATGGCTTAGTGGCTAAGAGCACGGACCGTCACGCAGAAACCTGGGTTCATTACCCAGCACCTACATGGCTGCTTACAACAGTCTATGACTCTAGTCCCAGGGGATCCAGTACCCTCATCTGGTCTCTGCAGGCACCAGGCATACATGTGGTTTACATGCATACATGTAGGCAAAACAGTCATGCACACAAAATTAAGAGGAAAAGAATGAATAAAAAGTAAATGGTGTAAATGTATAGCATACAAAAGTATATACTATGTTATGCTATATATGTATACATACACAGACACAGACACACACACACAGACACACACACACATATATATATACCTATACATATATATATATATGTATATATATAATATCAGAAAACTTTACTCTTTAAGATCTTATGGAAAAGAACAAAGTTTAAAACTATGTTATTAAATGAGATGACTGAGTTGAGAATTTTTAAGTCTTTTTTTTTAACAGTAAGATACATATCCACATTTGAAAGTGAACATCTGTAACTTGGTTTGAGATTCACCATAGAAAAAACAAGCTACTGTGGACTATAAAGACTAATATCTACCACTTATTAGACGCTGTAGTGCAGCAAGGCTATCGTGCTGACAAGCTACTGAGTTTAATCTTCACAACAGCTGTCCCACACACCCCCATCATTTCTTCCGTAGAAGAGAAACGGAAGCATGCAGATGTTTACTGATTTCCCAAAAGCTAGTGAGGGGCAGCCACACCCAACACACCCACCAGTCTCCAAGCTGGTCATCTTACTGTTAATTCCGGGAAAGCCAAGCAAGCATCCAGCCTGCGTTAACTGACTAAGAGCAGAGCACAGAAGGGAGGAAGGCTGAGAGGGATGAAGACGGGGTCAAGAGATAGATTATGACAAATGCACCACGAAATAAATCTAGCAAGGTTGGAAGTGTGGACACAACAGAGCAGGGTGCTCTGTGACGCTCTTCCCACACCCCGTTTCATGTGATGCTCGACGTAGATTTATGTTCTGTTCTGAAGGGGAAGGCCCAAGCATAGAAGAGGGCTTTCCTTTCAGAAGTCGTAATCACAGAGCAGTCATTCAGACTTGTTCCCTGTCTCCACTTACATGCTAACAACAACAGGTTTTTTTTTTCTTTTTGTTTTTTTTTTTGTTGTTGTTGTTGTTGGTTTTGTTTTGTTTTCTGAACAGTGTCTCACTTTTTATTCCTGACTGACTTGGACCTTAGTATGTACCCCAGACTGGCCTCAATCTCACAGAGATCTTTGCCTCCCAAGCGCTGGGACTAAAGGTTCGCACCACCACGTGAGCCAATTTAAAAGTGAGTTTTATGGAAAGGACTCTTATAGGGATAGGAAACCCATCCAGGCTATCTACATTTAAACATGGAACCCTAACTTAGCATTGATCTTTCTCTCCCACTCATTCATCCGCCAGCAAAACAGTCCAAAGAAAAAGAAATTTGAAAAGACACAGAGAAAGAGTGTAAGCAATAACCTTGGATAATCTACAAAGTAAGTAATTTACGTGTGGCTGCCTTTTAGAGGTTAGGGTAATGGCTCCCTCGGTTCATTAGGAAGAGGGTTTTCTGATAGCTGTTACTTCCCTCTGTGGTCCTAAATCAATTTTGCTGCTGACAAAAAGCAACAGCCACCCACTTGTTCCATTCGTCACCCAAATATCTGGACGAAGAATAGGTAATCCTGTCACTGGTGTGAATGATTGAGATGTATTCCTAACATTGAAGATAGAGAAAACTTTCACATTTTGCCCAGTTAGTGTGAGACCTTTCTCTCTCTCTCTCTCTCTCTCTCTCTCTCTCTCTCTCTCTCTCTCTCTCTCATCACCATGGGTACCCCCTCTTCTCCCCCTCCCACAGTCCTTCCCCGTCCTCCATCCCCTTCTCCTGACAGGGTGAGGGAGTCTTAACCTTTCTGTTTCAACACCCTTGGGTTTTAGACAGCTTCACCAGCAGTCCTCTGACAGCCAGCAGCCACTCAAAGTGATGAGTGATTACTAAGTCTTCAAACTCAGAGGCGTTAAACACTGATCCGCACTCATGAAAGAATTCCTTGTGGGGTTTCCTGCAAGAGTCCTCATGGAATACTTAAGGTGTTTATTTATAGACCTTCAGTTATTTCGCAGCAAAGTAAGGTAAGAGGATAAAAATGCCTGAAAGCTAGACCGCTGACATCATCACTGCTGCCTCGAAAGGTGACATGAGGTAGATGGGGTCTCCAGAAGGCTCCTTCTCCTTTTCACCAGCATGATTTGAAGAAAGTGGAGCATGTATACTGGGGTCCAAACTCAGGGATGTAGAGATATGAAACGAGTCTCTAACAGTTTAAACTACTGGAAGTGGGGCCGGAACAAGGCAAATCTGGCATTTCCTTTCTTTAAAGTGTCCCCTAAAAGCATACCTCACTTTGGAAGTTTTCTCATGAACTCTTCCAGCATGGCATTCTGCAATCCATACTGTACATAGCTTAGAGCCCAGAATTGTGCCCAGACCTACAAGGCCTGGCCCCCCACTCTAATAACTTCATCCGGAAGATAAACTGCAGTATAAGTCCTCATTCCCCCTTGCAAAGAGAATTTTTATTGACCAGGCACATAACTATACATACATACATACACACACACACATGTACACACATACACTCTCACACACGGGAGCACACACACACAACACATGCACAGGAACACATACATATATACACAAACACATATATGAGCATACATTCATACATGTGCCCACACGCACTCACATACATGTACACACTCATACATGTGCACACATATGCTCACGTAATACCCACACACTTATAACCGTAGAAGGTAGAGAAAATTCAAAGCCATTTTTTTTTAATTTCACTTTTGCACCAGGCTGTCCTGGAACTCACTATACAATTGACCTCAAACTTCAGCCTCCTGACAACACACCCGTTTTAAATTACAGAGGAACAGAATATTAATTTTGACATTCAATACTCCTATAATGTAATTGAGACTGCAGTTAAACCTTGTCAATCTAAATATATAATGCAATAAAATAAAGCACGGGTAAGAATATAGACTGTAATATATGTTAAAGCAAATAATACTGGCTTTAGCAATATAGCATCCTGATGTCCTTTTAGCTTCTCCATCTAATTCTTTAGATACAAAATATCTGTGATTATAGGATTTGGGGAGGGACAAGGTCTAGCCTTGAACTTTGGGCTAACATGATCTTGCTCCAGCTCCCCAAAGAGCCAGGACTGCAGGCATAAGCCACTGCGCCTCCCTGGAAACTGTGCTCTCAAAAACAAAATCAATTACTATCTTTGGCAGAGCTCACGTGCTAGCAATAGAAAGTGACTCTACGTGGCTGTACCAGGTGAACACGCCCAACAGTGGGTATCCCTGGAGTTAAGCAGGGTCGGGTACATTTAGAACTCGGATGGGAGAAAGCGACTATATCTGTTTCACTATTAAATGCTTTACATATGATGCTAATGGTTATGAAGTTCATGAGGAATATTCTCATCTCTAAAGGCATCACTGCCAGGCATGGAATGACGCTCGCTGTGAGCGCTCAGAATGTCCAAGGAGCAGGGGTTTTATTATGTGCCCAAGAAGGTTTTAGAGGGACATGGAAGTTAAAGGGACCATGATGGTGATTATGTTCCCATCGAGCAGGAGATAACACCTGTGGTTGTGGCGCAGGTGTAATTGCATTTGATTCCCACCTGCAATGAAAAGGGAACTTTACTTCGGTCACACTGAGTGCCGACATGGGAACAGCTACATCCCGCCCAGCTATCCATCTACTTCCGATATTGTGCAAAAATTAAGAATTACCCTCCCCTTGTCAAATAATTGGGTTATTAGAGCCTTTACACAAAATTCCAATAATTCTTCCAGCTGCCCACAGCCCTTTGGAGTGGAACATTACTTACCATTAGTGTTCTCGCTACACATTCACCTCACTGCACTGCAGTTAATTGCTTCCATATCCAGCTAAAATATCCGCTTTCACAGCAAAAGCTTGGCCATTCATACTCTCTAGTATATGGTATGTTAAAAAAAATTCTGGGGGTTGGGGATTTAGCTCAGTGGTAGAGCGCTTGCCTAGCAAGCGCAAGGCCCTGGGTTCAATCCCCAGCTCCAAAAAAAAGAAAAAAGAAAAAAAAAATTCTGGATGAAGTGCAGTGTGGTGGTGCATGCCTTTAATCTCAGCACTCAGGAGGCAGAACAAACGGATCTCTGTGAGTTCAAGGCCAGCCTGGTCTACACAGTTTCAGGGCAACCAGGGTTAGTGAGACCCTGTCTCAAAAAACAAAAACAAAAACAAACAAACAAAAACCCCAACAATAAAAATAAAAAAAAAATAACAGCAATAATTCTGAATCAATATATGACTGAATTAATCAATGGCATTTGAAAATTAAGAGATTCATTTAAGGGCATAATGTTTTTTGTTTGTTTGCTTTTTTTTATTAACTTGAGTATTTCTTATATACATTTCGAGTGTTATTCCCTTTCCCAGTTTCCGGGCAAACATCCCCCTAATCCCTCCCCCTCCCCTTCTTTATGGGTGTTCCCCTTCCCATCCTCCCCCCATTGTCGCCCTCCCCCCAACAATCTAGTTCACTGGAGGTTCAGTCTTAGCAGGACCCAGGGCTTCCCCTTCCACTGATGATCTTACTAGGATATTCATTGCTACCTATGAGGTCAGAGTCCAGGGTCAGTCCATGTATAGTCTTTAGGTAGTAGCTTAGTCTAAGGGCGTAATGTTAATATTAATGATAATGGTGAGCTTTGATGATGTCATATATATATATATATATATATATATATATATATCTCAATATCTCATATATACAAACCTATGTTGTGGTGGTTATTACTCTGGGGTTTGCTACAGCTCCTTGTTGTCTTTACTTATTATAGGTTTCTTAGATCATATAGTTACCAAATAAAAGACACAAAAACCTTTAGATTTATAATAAGCTTAAACTCATTAGAGCTGGGCAGACATCAAAACTCTACACTATTTTCTTTATTTCCCTATGGTAAGCCCTGAGATATCAGTTGCCATGTTCTGCCTGGGCTGTTCCACTCCATCAGGCCAACCCTCATGGCCATGTGCTCAACATCCACCTCCCCCATGGTGACTTCCCTTCTCCTTCCTCCTTGCTCTCCTCCTGGGTCCTGCTTGAGACACCAAGGCAAGCCGGGCTCTGCCCACTTTTCTTCTGCCCAGCCCAGGGTGTAGGCATCTTTATTAACCAATCAGGGGTAACTTGGGGGACAAGGTTTATATAGCATATTTGGTTGTGAAGCAAGGGTCTCCTTGGGGTGAGGGGCAACCAGATCTTGGGGGCCAGCATTTAGCATTTGAATACATAGCCACACCAGACCAACTCCCTACATACATGTATATATATTCCCCTTTTAGTCCTCTTAAGAAACAAATAGGGCCAACATTTATGTCATCTTTATAAATAGGAAGATGTATTTTGTTACAAAAACTTTGTCTATGATTATTGAGAGGGGGAATTAAGAATTCCTTGTAACTAATTGCAAGGTTCTTTTATTTACTTTGTGGCCCATAATGGTAAGAAGAGAATCCCATGTCCCCAGAGCAATGGTTCTCAACCTGTGGGTCAGGACCCTTCCGAGCGTCACATATCAGATATCCTGCATATCAGATACTTAACATTATGATTTATAGCAATAGCAAAATTACTGTTATGATTGGGGGGTCAGCATAACATGAAATGTTCTAAAGGGTCCCGGCATTACGGTGGTTGGGAACTGTTGGACTAGAGTTTCATATAGACTGTTTATTATTGTCAATCAATTATATATTATGAAAGTAATACAGAAAAACCAAAATGTAGTTTAGGATCATCTCAAAGAGAGTAAGTCCTCTCATTTCAAAACCATGTAACCATGCAGATACTAACAGTGGTCAGAGGCACACTTCTTCAGAGAATTCTAAGTTATCTTCAGTGTTTCTTTCTAATTTCTAGATTGCTCCAAAAGATATAAAGGGAAACTATGTAGCTAATTTCGGATACCCCCATTGTTTTTTCCTCTCTTGCTCTTTTGCTGTTGCTTGAATGTATCAATTGAACAAAATAATCATCACCATGACATTTCCATCTACCCAGGGAAAACCCTTCCATCTGGTGCCATTCTTGGTCTTAAACTATTTCTCAGGGTAGAGCTGGAATAGAAATTCTTGGAACATTTTTTAATGTGATTATTCAAAAAACAAAGAAGGATTTGTTTTTATTTCATCTCTAATGGATTTTAATTATAACACACCACTCCAGCCTTGATTTACCTTTTTTCCCCATAACATTGTGTGTGTGCACATGGTGGAAGGGGATTTTCCACAGCGGCCAGAAGAGATCATTGAACCCTCTCAAGCCTGAGTTTCAGGCCTTTGTTAGCCGCTCACTGTGCATGCTGGGGACCTAGTTACAGCTCCCCAAAAAGAGCAGCAAGCACTGTGAAACCTCAGATCATTTCTCTGGCCCCAGAAGTCATAGAATTTCTTTACAAAAAAAAAACCCAGAATGACTTATTAATATAAAGACATACATTATCTTAAATACATCATCTATCCTGGTTTTGTACTTAAATTTATTGTACTAGATCATTTTAAATTCTTTTTCCTATTCCTTAACAGTTTCATACCTTAGAAGTTTGTGTTTCTAATCAAGATAAATCTTTAAATGTTTTTCGCCTAGGCTTTGCACTATTAAAAAAATTTGCACCTATTAGAAAAAAGAAGTTATACTGTTTTATTCTTGTTCATGCAGGTTTATTCTAACTCAGATCAAGAATGACTCTACAATCTGAAACTCGGGGTTAGTTTAACATTGGAAAATCAACCAGTGTAATATGCTATAATCATAAACAAAAGGCAAGATCTATCTGATCTTCTTAATAGGCATGGGGAGAGCATTTGACAGAAATCCAACATCATAAGTAGCGAGGAGAAGCTCTCAGTAGACTAGGAATGGAGAGGCCACCCTGAGCGCAGTGAAACTGTCTCCATTGAATGGCGGACACAATGTTGAAAACCAGGGCTATCCCTCCACTGTGGGGATCAGACGAGTACGGCTGTTCTCATTGCCTGTTTAACTTTGTGCTAGAAACTCCAGCCCAGGCAGTTAGTAGAGAGTCAGAGATAAAAGGCACTCAGATTGGTAGATCTGAAACTCATGCCCATGCTCAGAGTTCCAGTTGCAGAGAGCCTGAGACTCTGTCTCAGAAAACAAAAACAAAATAAAACAATATAACAACAACAACAAAATGATATTCAGTAACAAAGGACATAATAGTGAGGTAGTCACAAAAATATTTGGACCCCTACTATGTAGCATTTGTAAAAGGTAACTCAAATGGACCAGGACGTCCAAACTCAGGGCTAACATCTTACGTTCTTAGAAGGAAACACAGGTTAACTGTGACTTTGCATTGGGTGATGCTTTGTGCGATGTGACACTCAAAACCACAAATAACAATAACTAAGTAAGTAAGCAAGCCAGGCAAGGTGGTGTACGCCTTTAATCCCAGCACTCAGGAAGCTGAGGCAGATAGATCTTTATGAGTTCAAGGCCAGCCTACTCTACATAGCAAGTTCCGGGACAGCCAAGGTGACATAGAAAAAAACCTGTCTCAAAAAAAAAAAATCGGAACAAAAGGACAAAAGAAAAATAAATATATTTGACTTCATCAAAATCAAAAACTATCAAGGAAGTGAAAAAGAAGGTCTATATAGAATAGCTAAAAAATCCTTTCAAGTCATCTCTCTATGAGGCTCTAGTATCCATATGATATGTAAAGAATTCCCACAGTTCAACAACAGAAGACCAGTCTAGTTCTTAGAAGGGCAAAACACCTGAACAGACATTCATGTAAACCAGGCAAAGGGTCAGCATGCACTGGAGAGAGTCTCAGTATCTTTCGTCATTGAGGTGAACTCAAATGGAAACAACCATGAGACACCACTTCCCACCCACTACTCAGCTGACACCAAAAGACTAAACAGGCACAGGGGTGGGATCTGGACACCACACGGTGCTGGGGAAATGCAAAATGACATTTCCTAGATGCTGAGGAAAACAGTTCCACATACCCTCAGACAGCTGAAGATGCAATATTGTATGATCCGGAAAGTCAACTCTTCCCTAGACACTCAAATGGATTGACAATATAAAACCTTCCCATAAAATCCTGAACAGGAATGTTCAAGGCAGCACTATTTGTAGTAGCAAAAGAGTTGCTATGACCCCAATGCCCATCGACTGACGAACACGTAGACAAAATACAGCATATCCATGAAATGGAATATTAGCCAGCCATTAAAAGGAATGAATGAAGTTCTGATATATGTTTCAACGAAGCTAGATCCTGTAAACATTAAACTAAGCACGAGAAGACAGGCACAAAAGGCTATGTTATCGTTTTTTTCCTTTCTATAGGAAATGTTCAAAGTAAGAAAATCCGTAAAGGCAACATCAGTTGGCAGTTGCCAAGTGCCAAGACTCAGGAAAATGGCGGTGTGCCTGCCTCATCATGTTTTTTTCTAGAGCAAGGAAAAGCTCTAGACTTGAGTTAGTGCTTGTGCAACATCTGCATCAAACTGACAAACCACTGTGCCGTACCCTAAAAAGATGGGAATGGCAACTTCATTGGGAATGTCACCCCGAAAAGAGATCAGAGCTGTTACGAAAGTCACCCTCAAATCCAAAAGGCAAACGTGGATGTTCATGGAAGGATTTTGCAGACTGAGTGTATTTCTTTGCTAGTCTAGGTCTTGAAACTGGCTGTTTTAAAGGAAGAAAACTGCTGCTTTTGCAACCTGTGGCTGCACTTTCTGGTCACCTTCAGATACTCACAGATTTTTTTTTTTTTTTTTTTTATGGTTCTGTCAGAGCCCCCAAGCCAATGCAATAAGCGAATTGCTTCTGCCTTAATCTTTCATATACATGTGCTTAAAAATGCAGATTGCCTTTTAGGAGACTCAGAAACAGGGCATTTTCTAGTGTGAAGAGAAGCTTCTGAATTAAGTAATTCAACAACAGAAACTATGGAAGAAAACATGCCCTAGCAACTAGCTTCTTGAGCTAAAATCCGAGGCTCATTTATTTTAAACAAGTCAACTTTTGTAACGCCCTCCGCACTGTATAGAGTACTGAGTGACAGACAGACAGAGCTGTCAAGAAAGAAGGAAAGCAGTGGGCAATGCGAACGAGAATGAATTAAGGAGTGGGGGAGGGGGCCGTGAACGAATGCAAAGCCGTCTATAGCAAGGAGCTCTCCCCACACACACACATTGAACAAGTGTCATTGAGTGAAAAGTCCTTGATAACCCACCACGTTCTCATACAATTTACCTGGGCCCCCCGACTCATTATAAAAACTCATCTTAATCCTAAAAGACATTGAGCAAGATCCTACAAAACCTTCCTTCAAGCTCATGTCAAACCGCGCTTCACACAGAAATCGCTTACAGAATGAGTTCTATTCATTTTTGCGATCCCGCGCTCTCCAGAGTCTTGCCTAACCCAGGGAAACTCGGCAGCACACAGGACGAGGCGCGCTGTTAATTCCACTGTAGCTATTCCTTCCTGAGACTGTGAAAGTTAAAAGGGTGTTAAGGAACTGAAATTGAGATCTTCCTTTTCTTTGCTCAAAGAGATTATATCTTAAACAGCTACTTTAAGTATTTGTAGGAAGGACTTTTTTTTTTATCTCATTGATGGCATCGCTGTTCTGAGATGGAACTTTTGGCCTTTGGGGAGCCCTTGGGGAGTCTGTCTTATGAGCTGTCACAGATTTGCTGTGAAAAATATAAACAGGCAAATGTGATGTCAAATGAAAAAAACACCTACCAGATCTAGGCAAGCACACAGAGAGGAGCAGAGTCACCACTAGCATCTGTCCCTGTTACTGAGTGAGCTTGGTGGCCAGGCAAGAGTTTGGCTTGAAAGGCATGTACAGTTAGCTGTCTGCCGAGGGGCTTTCTTATACAGCCCTGTAGGAGAGTGCAGTAAAAATGTCGCAATATCTATCCACTCTTTAAAAATCATCTTTTGTTCTAAATTCGCAGTTGAAGAAATTGAAGGTGTCCGGGAGGGTATAGAGCAGTGGTTCTCAACCTGTGGGGTGAGTCATGGCAGCTTTGGCAAACCTCGATCTCCAAAAGTATTTACATCACAGTAGCAAAATCACACTTATGAAATCTCCACGGAAATAATCGTATGGTTGAGGGTCACCATAGCATGAGGACTATTAAAGGGTCGCAGCATCAGAAGGACAAGAACCGCTGGTATGGGGTCAACTTTGTATCCAGAGGCAAGGAAGCTTCAGATAAACTGAAACAAGTCCTGCTGAACAGGTGATAGATACTCTGTCGCCATTGTCTGCATGCAGATCGAAAGCCAGACCATGTGTACACAGGTGCCCAATCCACTTGTATGACTTAGTCAAATAGCTTACCTGGAGACAGAATAATTTTTAACTTAGTACTCAGAAATATTTTTTTTTAGTCCACTAGAAGCGAAAACAAACAATAAACACTTCTCTGCCATGAAAGAAGTAACGAGCGGGTACCTCCTAAATCGGAATGTGTGTGCTCTTATCTAAAGGTTCTCTCTTCACGAGCCTTCTAGACATTGCAGTTTTAGTTCAACGGCAGTGTTTGCATTTTTATAGCAAGAGGGGGGAAACCAAGTGCCTGGTAATACTAAAATGAGGAAGCTCTCAGACTTATTTTTATAAAACATAAGACATTGAAAACTCATTTATCTTTATAAAACATGTTGAAATTCTATCTTTAGAACCAAATTCTTAAGGTTTTTTTCCCCTTTTGTTATTTATTTTTAGACTGGGTCTATACTATGTAGCCCTGGCAGACCCAGAACTTTCTACACAGCCAGTCTGACCTGGAACTTGTGGTCCCCACCTCAACCTCTCAGATTGCTGGGGTTTCGGGTTGTACACAACACACTGAACTGTTCTGTTAATCTTCCTCTTCGGAGATAGAATCTCACACTATATCCCAGGCTGTTCATGAATGGTTTTATTCATTCAGTCCTCCTGCCTCAGCCTCCAAAGTAGCTGAGACTGGGTACAAGCCACCGTCTCTGTCTCTGGCTTCAAGGACCCTTGGGGGAAACAAAGGGAAGAAGGAAGGAAGGTGGATAGAGAGAGAGGGAGAGGGAGAGGGAGAGGGAGGGAGAGGGAGAGGGAGAGGGAGAGAGAGAGGGGGGGGGAATAAGAGATAGGCAGATAGGGGGTTGGGGATTTGGCTCAGTGGCAGAGCGCTTGCCTAGGAAGCGCAAGGCCCTGGGTTCGGTCCCCAGCTCAGAAAAAAAAAAGAACCAAAAAAAAAAAAAAAAGAAAGAAAGAGATAGGCAGATAGAGACAGAGTAAGAGACAGGCAGACAGACAGAAAGACAGACAGAGACAGCCTGAGACTGGAATCTAGCAATGGCCAGACCCTGTCTTCAAACCCTAGAGCCACAAAACAATTACTTTACAGACATAAAATGGAAATTTGTCAGAACCAGTAAGACATTACAACAATTCAAATGAAAGTTAAAAATTATCCCTATTTAGGCAAATCCAGACACACAGAATGCTGAAGCGAGCTGGGCACAGTGGCTCAGACCCATCATCTCAGCAGATGGCAGGCCGAGGGAGGAGGCTTGCTTTGAAATAGAGTCAAGCCTGGGCTACGTAGTAAGTTGAAAAAGTCACTTGCATTCTTTCAACACAGCTCATTCCCTAACGCCACTGATGTGTGCTTCTTTGGGTAAGAAACACTCGACTCACCGCTTTTCTACAATGTACAGAGATGAAACAACCAGATAAAAATAAAACCCAGAATCAACCCAGCCGGCTTCAGTAGATGGGATACTTAGCCAATGGGGTTTCCTTTCTCCTGTAGAGGAGTTATTCGTCACAATTCTTTTCCAGCAGAAGGAATCCGGCTAACTATAGAGAATGAAGCAAAGAAACATCCTTCAGGGAGTGAGTTTTCCCAAATGAAGGCTCTCCAGGACTTGCAATTCAGAGCTACAAATAAAAAGGATTCCTGCTCCCTGGCCGCGGAGAGACTTGCTTTCTTCTAGAAAGTTATTTTCTCTGTGACAGTTACAGAAGAGTCTGATACTTAAACTGCTCTATTATAAAAAAAAAAAGTAATAAAACAGAACAAACAAAAAAATCCCATAGTATTGAGCCAATGCTATATTTTTAAAACAATAAGGTTAAAAGTCCTTTCATTTTGGCTTTTAAAAAACTGAATATGTTTAGTCTAGAGAGATAACTCAGCTGTTAAGAGCAATGGCTGCTCTTCCAGAGGACCCAGGTTCCACCAGCACCCGAATAGGAGGCTCATAACCATCCTGCAGCTTAACACATTCTTCTGGCTACAATGCCCTGTATGTGTGTGGCATGTGGACATGCGTGCAAGTAAAACAGTCACACACATGTACATGAATAAGCAGATAGTTAAATAACTTTGTGCCTTTTGGGTATTTTTGTTTGTTTGTTTTGTTTTTCTTGTTTGTTTGAGGTTTTTAGTGTGGGATTTGTTTTTTTGTCTTTTGGGGGTGTGTGTTTGTTTGTTTGTTTGTTTGAGAAAGGGTTTCTCTGCATAGTCCTGGCTGTCCTGGAACTCACTTCGTCACCAAGCTGACCTCAAACTCAGAGATCTGCCTGCCTTGAGTGCTAGAGTTTTACTTACTGTTCTCTGTAAGTCACTGCTTTCTATTAACTCGGTTGCATGAATATGGATGGGGGCCATTTAGTCAAATGAGGGCAGTGTCCAGTGGCTATGCCACTGATTTCCTTCCCCCTTACAACCTTTAACTGCCTGCGGGCTCCTTTGGGACAGGTGGGGCCTTATGCCCCTTCTCTAGCCACTCTGAAATGTTGGTCCAGTCTCATGCAGGTCCTATGCAAAAGCCACTGCTGGGGCAAGCCTGTGGATATAACTCCCATGTCATGTCCAGGACACAGCATTTTACAGTGCTCCTTCCTGAACTCCCTCTCTCACACATTCGTTCCGCCCCATCTTCTACAATATTCCCTGAACCGACAGGGATGACATAAGTAACTAATAGAGGGCCAGACCCTCAGCAGTAGTCACACTCAGCATAGTGGCCGGTGATGAACGTCTATATTAACCATTGCTCTGAATGGAGTCTCTGGAAACCTCTTAACATTTTCAGTAGCCTAGAGATCCCTTAGCAGGACCCGGTATTTTGGTTTGACTTCTCAAGACAGGGTTTCTTTGTAGTCTTGGCTGTCCTAGAATTGGCTCTGTTGACCAGGCTGGCTTCGAACTCACAGAGGATCACCTGCCTCTGCCTTCCCAGTGCTGGGATGAAAGGTGAGTGGAGCCAGTGTTTTACGTGCACGAAAGGTGTTGTGTGCAGCCAATGAGCTTCTGAAGCTCTTCTCCACTCCTACCTGCTCCACACTTGCATGTAGTAGGTATGGAAAAGTACAACTTCCTGGCTTCAACACAAACCCAGGGCAGCTCAGTCCTGAAGTTCTCTTTTCTCTTTCTCTCTCTCTCTCTCTCTCTCTCTCTCTCTCTCTCTCTCTCTCTCTCTCTCTCTCTCTTTGTGTGTGTACATGTGCATGTGGCACACATGTGTGCACACATGAATACCTAAATACAGGCACATGTATGCCACAGCAAAAATGTGGTGCTCAGAGAACGACTTACAGAAGCTCGTTCTCTCATTCCACCGTGTGGGTTTCAGAGATAAGATTCAGGTCGTAGCCTCGGCGGGCAGGCAGCATCTTCTGAACCATCTCACGAGCTCCCGAATGCTCTTGGAGGACAAACTAGCTTGGGACACACCAACATCATTTAGGGGGTCACTCTGAACAGGCTTGAGCAAAGTGCAGCCCTCAGTTCTGCACTCTACAAACAGAACTGTTCAGGGGTTAGGTGGGGAACTCCGCAGTCAGACTACTAGAATTCAGGGCATTGTACCGCTTTTTGAAGCTGTGACACTGGGCGAGTTATTTCAGCTCTCTGGGTCTTGGTTTAATGGGTTCTGAAGCTAGGCAATACCTATTATTCTTGCCTCCAAATAAGGTTTTTGTGTGAACCAAGTTAATTAATATTCATACGGTGCCTAGTAGGACGCATGGCGTGTTGTAAAGGCTGTGTAGTGCAATCACTCCTGTTGCTGGTACCTGGCATCCTCTCATAGCAGATCCATGCTGCAGTGTGTCTCTCAGAGATACTCGGGTGTGAACCGGCACAGCCTTTGCAGAAAGTACCTGGGCCATGCCGAGTGCCCAAATAACTGTAGGGATCTCACGCCCACTCCAGCATAGCTAACTAACTCAGCCTTCTAAGCAGTTTTAAACAAGTGGCCTCGGCCCACCGTGCTCTGTTAAACATATATCAACTGAAGCAAAAGATGGTGCCTATTTTCTGATAACCTGTCATACCCTAGTTACTGGAAATTCAAAGAAACCAAAGCCACTCCTCCCTGCAAGTTTATAATCTAACGGAGAGAGATAAGCGTTTGGTTCTCACACGGAGCGCAAAACACTCAGCAACTTCCTTCAGAAATTTGCATTGGCTCCATTCATACTTTTTCCCAAATGTCAGTCAAGAACTGGTCTTGGCAAATTAGTGAAGTCGGCAAAGTCTGTCTTTGGCTCTTTTCCTCCCTGCTTAAGACATTCCTTTCTATTCCTCCAGGAAGTCCATTTCTCCTCCAAGCAACTCCGTCTGCAGTTGTAGGATTAAGAGCAGATAGCTATAATCTTGGCTGATGGAGTGTTCAACGACTCTTTAAGGTGTATTTTTGTTAAGAGCTCTGGACTCTGACCTATCACAAGGGCTGGAAGAACGCAGCTCTAAGAGACACATTTCAGGATTCAGGAGAGATGGAGGGACCAGTCTTAAATATGAGCCAGCTTTTGTCCTGGGTTTGTAATCTCTTTTTCCGTCTTTCCTATCTGCACACCCCCATGCTTTCTGATACAAGCTGTTTTCGCTAGTGTTCCGGTGCAGACCAAAGAGTAAACCACCCAGCTGTTTGTTTTCCTTGCCTCCTTCCTGTCTGTGTTACTAGCCACGCACTGGGATAGCCTTCAACCTCTCCTGTCCCTTAGGACAGGATGTTTCTAGCTCCTTTTGCCACCAAACTCATTATGAACCTTCCCTCTTCGCCACAGAACTCTTACCTCTGTTAAATTAAAACATGCAGACCTCTAACCGGAAAGTGCGCGTTTTGCTTTTTAGTGGAAAGACGTGTTTTCTTGCAGTGGTTTCTGTCCCTAGGTTATAGTGAAGCATTGCTGTTCATGCTTCTGCCCCACGTTTCAACGGGCCAGCCTGTTGTTAGAATTTATCTCTTTCCATGCATAAGAAGTCTGTTCCTTTAGAAGTTCATCCTTTTCTCTAGGAGGGATATACTATCTATTAGGAAATTAATCAGTTTTTCTTCCCATTTGGCCTTTTAAGAGGTCACGCAGCATCTTTTCCCCACTCTAGGTAACTTGTTAGTGCTAAATAGAGGCCCATTAGACTGCTGCAGCCACCATTAAGGGCATATTCCTCTTGGCTCACAGAACCTTTTCTTTTTACATGCATCTTTCTTAAAGTTTTAATGATGATATGAAACAATATTCATTCTCTATTCGTATTCAAACCTTAATAGTAAGGAGGATAAAGTCATGCATGTTTATGTATTTATATTTACAAGCATGTATATACATACATATAAACATGTATATATATATACATACAAATCTATATCTATATATATATATAAAATCATGGACAAGAGAATTATTTTTGAAATTAAAGAGTTTATTAATATGAAATTATAAAACACGTTTCCCACTGACTTGCACTATTGTTCTCTGTACGAATCTGAACGAAAGGCTCAAAAATGGTTACGCGTTCCTTCGTTCTCAGAAAGTAGTGTGAAGCCAGTTTTGTCAGACATTCCCCATGAACCTAGCATGGGTCCCTCGGAACATTAGCCCTCTCGATGTGGTGGAAGCCCATGAGGAATAGCATCACTAGATAACGAAGTGCATGGCTACCGGGGAGAAATATTTGGAACAATACCGAGTCTAAGAATGGATCCAGCTGTCCCTAAGCCAAGGGAAGGAAGCAGAGAGAGAAAACAAGGACAGAGAAGTCATAGTGACCAGGACTTACTGTAAGTCACAGCCAACAGGTACTTGGAGCTCCATCTTCAGGGACTGTTACTGTTGGTTCATTTCTTTATCTGTGCCATGCAGGGCAAGAAATAAGGGATAAGCTCTGTGTCTCATGCCAGGAGTTTCTGACATTGGTGAGAAGGCAGCGTCCTCTGATAGCTCAGAAAGGGTTGCGGCTTGCGTCTGCCTGCCTACAGTTGAACCACATTCAGAGTACAAAGAAGCAGGCCTTGATAGCTCACATTTTTTTAAGGACCCTAAAGTTTTTAAAGGTCATCGAAGACAGTCCTCCGTCTAATATTTAAATATTCTATAACACCTTGGAGCTGTAGAGGTGGCTTTGTGGCGAATAGCATAGACTGCTCTAGCAGGCGACCCATATTTGGTTCCCAACTCATTCGGAACCAAAGTTAGTTCACAACCCCAGCTGCATGGGATGTGGTGCGCTCTTCTAGGGTCCTCAGATACCAGCACTCACAGGTACACACACCCGTGCATTGACACATAGGTATATACGTAATTAAAAACAAAATCAACCTTTTTTAAAATCCACATTTCGAAATCTACTTACAAATAAGTGGTTGTTGAATCCCATGTGCTTGGTACTGTCTATGACCAGATTCCCCCACCTCAAACCAAGACCAATGTCCTCAATCCCATGATACATGACTTTCGAATGCCAAAATGAGCCAATTAAAAAGAAACCTTATTATCCTAGGTCTGCGTTCTAGGGCAATGGATCCAAAAGGCAATCATGCCTCATTTTTTGGCCTCACCTAAATTACGTGTGTGGCTTCAACTATGTAGAGGTGATATTTTCTTTTTCTTCCATCTATCTGTTTTGTTTTGTTTTGTTTCATTTTGTTTGTGGGGGTGGTTTGGGGGTTTCTTTTTTTCTTTTTCTTGTTTTTTTGAGACAGGGTTTCTTTGTATAGCTTTGGCTGTCCTAGAACTCACTCTATAGTTCAGGCTGGCCTCCAACTCACAGAGATCCCTCTGCCTCTGCCTCCCAAGTACTGGGTGGGATTAAAGGTACACACTGCCACCACCTGGCCATCTATCTAGTTTTAATATAAAATTATTGTCCGCAAAACTGCACAGCTCATAATGAGCATACCGGTCCGGTAAATCCTTGAATGACTTGTTTTAAGTTTGCACAAGTGCCTTCCTGTAAGGAATACGCTAAAAGGGAGTAGAAAATAGGTCAATATTAGCGGTAAAAAAGACTTGCATGTATTTATAAAGACGTTAGCTAGCCAGTAGGAGTGTACATCTTCAATCCCGGTTCTTGCTAAGCAGAGGTAGGGGGATATCTGAGTAAGAAATCACTAGCTAGAGTGATTTCCAGACCATCCAGGGCTACACAGAGAAACTCTGTCTTGAAAAGGAAAACAACAACAACTAGATAGATAGATAGATAGATAGATAGATAGATAGATAGATAGATAGATGATAGATAGATAGATACATACATACATACATACATAGATACATAGATACATAGATACATAGATACATAGATAGATACATAGATACATAGATACATAGATACATAGATACATAGATAGATAAACAAACCAACCCTTGGACACTGAAAGAGAAAAAGTGTTCTTAACACTAACAGAGGAGTTTCTGAAACCCCATCCAATATTCAGATACTGGGTAGTTAGACGTTGTGGTTTGTGGTCAGGACTCATTCCTCTTTTCCAATTAGACCACAGACGGCACTGTTAGATGCAACCTTCCTTGCATAACTCCATTTTCTTACTTTTTACCTAGTTCGTGCTCGTGCACCAAATAGGAGTCATGTTTAACTTATTACTAAAGTTTCCTTTCTTCCGCATGTCCTCCAAGGAAGACCTGGTTTTCCTAGCACATTTTTCACGAGCATCAAATAGTGGGTGATCTTTCAAGCTTGAACGGCGGCAGCCGTATCGCTGAGGAAGGATTTCTGGCCTCAAACTGTCTGGGTAATGATTTACAGCTATTTTTGGTAATTCTCAAAATGACAGCTCCTTGAATTTCGCTATGCGCAGAAAAATTTGCTGGCCTAGCATCTTCAGACCCTGGGAGGTATCGTCTCAGTTCTCGGCAGATGGGAAGAAAGGAATGCTCCAGATGAAACAGACTGTCAATATTACCCTGTGATAAGCGTGAATGTCTGATGAGGTTACCCGCCCAATGTCTGTGATCTCCTGAGGCCTAGAATTAGTGAGACAGAATAACCTATGAGTTGGGTGGAATATGAATATATATACATATATATACATATATACATATATACATATATACATATATACATATATACATATATATACATATATATACACATATACACATATATACACATATACACATATACACATATATACACATATATACATATGTACATATATATACACATATATACATACATATACATACATATACATACATGTACATACATATACATACATATACATACATATACATACATATACATACATATACATACATATACATACATACATACATACATACATATATATATATATATATATATATATATATATATATATATATATATATATATCTTGAACCTTCCAAGATTAAGCTTGAGAAGCTGAACTTTTGGCAATAGTTGAGTCCCTGTAAAGAAAACTAACAATGCTATTCAATGTCACCTTCATATAACCCTTGATAAATGGATGCTACAAGAATTTGAGAAGATACTAACAAGGCACAAAAAAAAAAAAAACCCACCCGATTACTGTTTAAAATTAAATAGGAGTCATGTCACTGGATGTCGAGAGACATAAGCTGGAGCAGGGGTGAAGAACGTAAAAGAGGAAGGGAAAGAAAAGTTTATTATTAGACAAGAGGAAGGAAGCAGAAAGGCGTTCTCTTCAACATGAAGAAAGCGTAATTAATACACTTCTCAAACCTCTTTCTTAAACCTCTTTAATGTGTCTGCATCGTCATCTGCAGGATGAACCCCAGACTTTCTGAGCTGACGTTTGATGAATGTCAAGCTCATTCTAGACCAAGCCCAGCTCTCCAGTGTGTACTCTGATTCATTTATTAACTGTCCTTTGCCTATCTCTTTGCAAGTCCCCTCTTCCGTCCATGATGAAAATCCTGTGTGGCCTTCCAGGCCCAGCCTCAAGGACGACACGTGCCCACAGAGTCCCCCACATTGTGTTTTTCCTTTGTTTCCTCAGCCTAGGAAGACTCATCTTTTCAGCCTGTTAGAAATTCATTCCATCAGGCCCGTCCTTTCATAATGCCCTCCACAACTGTCAAACCTATGATCAATTCTAAACCTTTGAATCCCAGCTTATTCCTCCTTTTGCATTGTCTTGCTTGCTGTTGCATTTTCCTACGTAAAGCTCCAATTGTACCATATCCTGTCCTGAATCAAGATTATTTTTATTTTTAATGATGACTGTAGGTACACACGCATGCACACGAATGCGGGTGCCTGCAAAGGCCAGAGGTATTGGATTCCCCTGGAGCTGGAGTTTCTTACAGCAGCCGTGAGCTCCCTGATATGGTTGCTGGGAATTGAACTTGGGTCCTCTTGAAGAGCAGGGATGTGCTCTTAACCACAGTGCCATCTCTCCAACAACTGAGATCCACTTTTTTTTTTTCAATGTGTATGGGTGTTTTGACTGAGCCATCTCTCCAACCACAAACAACTCCTCATCCTTTCCTAAAGAAAAGAAATGCTGTGGCTAGAAAAAAAGGTTTTTCACTTAAAAGTGCTTTTTGGCTTTTCCAGAGGACCCTAGTCCAGTTCCCAGCACCCAGGTCAGAAAGCTCACAATAGCCTGTAACTTCAGCTCTAGGAAGTCAACTTCCCCTTCTGGATCCTGAAAGCACCTAACACACGTGACATGCAGACACACACACACACACACACACACACACACACACACACACACACACACACACATCAGTAAAAACAAATAAATAGAAAAGTGACGTTTTGGCTACCAAACTCTGTAGCATAGTGATTGTCCCCTCTAGGCCATCGATAAATGTTCGCTGACTGATTGGCATGACTTGTTACCTTTATGCTGAATCACTTTTAAATACTGTTTTTCAAGAAAAACCTGCAGATTCATATGTAAAACCCCACTCACAGCCGCTTTACAAAGTTGCATATCTGTGGTCACTGTATCAGTTTCCAGAGATGCATTTTGTTACTGGGCTCTATGATAATTCTTCCTAGGAGGTACTTGATGATCCAAAGAGTTTTTTTTAACATTATCAATGGAATAAAGCCAAATTCCTTAAGGATTTTGCTAAAGCATTCTCTGTGAAACATACTGTTTTAGATCACCCTCAGGAATTCAGTTGTGGGGTCAAAAGAAAAGCCCACTAATTATGACAAAGTATACTCAAAGTCAGAGCAATATATTTTGCCCTTCGATTAATTGTACTTCTAGGAGATATATTTAAGAGAAATTAAGAGTTCTACAAATACTTAGCTACAGGGATATTCATGGTAGCACTGGATATATCAACAGTTTACGCTGTCAGGTAGGGAATTACACAAATAAACTATCCTACAGGAGACTCTGTTATACACAAGAATATTTTTAAAGGTACATAGATATTTGTATGTTGTTGTTGGATAGGGTACTGAGGATCGAACCTAAGGGTCTTTTTTTTTTTGGTTCTTTTTTTCGGAGCTGGGGACCAAACCCAGGGCCTTGCGCTTCCTAGGCAAGCGCTCTACCACTGAGCTAAATCCTCAACCCCGAACCTAAGGGTCTTACACATGCAAGGTACATACTCTTAACTACATATTCCTAATATATTATGCAGAAAAGGTCTTTCATTGCATTGGAAGATATATATATATATATATATATATATATATGTCAAATGTTGATAGCAATAATTTTTAAAGATTACAAGTTTCTAATTTTATACAGTAGCTTATGATGCATTACTTTGTGCTAAGAAGGTTTTTAATTAAGGATATTAAAATTAACCTAAATACTTAGCCAACACTGCAGAATTTCTCATTGGGGCCATATATTCTGTAGTCAGGAAAAAATATTGTTTCTTCCTTTGAATTAATCAAAAGACAGACTAAAAAAAAATGTTTCCCCATGCTAACTGACTTCTTCCAAAAGGTGAATTAGTGTCTTACAGCTAAATGGATATGAAGAAGTTGAAGGGAGAATTTCCTTCTCCCTCAGCGTTATTGCCCTTGCTCACGGCTTTCACTTAATGCTGTCTGTAGGTCCATGGGAAGTGCATGTGTAAGCACAACACGGCGGGCAGCCACTGCCAGCACTGTGCACCATTATACAACGACCGGCCCTGGGAGGCAGCGGATGGCAGAACAGGGGCTCCTAACGAATGCAGAAGTAAGTAACAACATCCACTCCTCAAAGCCGTCTTTGTAAGGTAAACTTATCTTCGAATTCCTTGTTATCTCTTGAAACTCAATACAAAGTGGAGGGTGACAGAAGCTATATACAAACACGGCCCGTATCACTGCCCAGGGTGACTCCAACCATTGGAAACAGTTAGTTTACAGAGCTGCCAATCGGCCTGAGCAGCCAAGAATGTGCTATTTGCTTGGATACTTTGTGGATACTAAATGCTCCCCTTGAGAACATGACACGGTACAAACATGAGCGGACACAAGAGTAACCAAGGATTACAGTGTACGATGGCTCTCGTGGCTGTGAGATTGAATGATAATCGTGAAAATAGCTCTTTAAATTCAGTTCCCAGAACGACCCGGGAGAGCAGATGGTGTTAATCCTGTTTTAGAAATCAGGAAAACGGGGCTCAGCTAGATTAAATACCTTGCCAGCGTTAGTAATGAAGGGATGAAGACATGACCCCATGTCTTCAGGGTCCTGCTAGATACTTTCTCCCATGGTATTATGGTCTCCTTTCACGGATGGATCAGACCCGAAATTAAAGCAGGAAGTCAAGAATGGGATTGCTTGGCTAGGACTAATTTTGGATTTGTGTTTGGAGATTAGATACAGGAGGCTAGGACATGGGAAAGCGAACCGTTTCTCTATTTGCAGTTTTAAAACGATCCAGCTGCAGTGGCCAGATGTTCTGAGAAACATACACACTCACGTCAAGCCTGTTTCATGAAGACTTCTAAATCTCGTGTCTGCTCATGTTTGTAGCATGTCAGGGTCTCAAGGAGAGTGTTCAGAGCCCACACTACGCAAGCAAAGAGCATGTTCCTGCCTACTCTGTCCTATTGGCATCTCTGCAAACTGTTTGCACTGTGAGCGAAGCTCTGAGGAATCTCTTCCCATACATGATCTGGAATCATAGCAAATTTATTTCTAAGAAATATGAAGGATTTCCTCTGAGCATAAATATCAAATTACCCTCTGCCTTTTCAAGACACGGAGTCTGGGAAAACATCATAACACATCGAGGAAACAATGGGAAAAAAATTGCACTTGCCTTTTCAAATACAGTTGACTTCCGGGGATGTCTGGATTCTTATTCTAAATGACTTATCAGGAGAATCTAAAGAATTTCTCCTAAATTCCTAGAGTGCTGTTCTGCTCCCTTCCATGGAAACCTACTGCATATCTAAGCACACACAGCCAGAGACGTGCCACTTGGCGCTAAAGATTAATATGCTTAGAGCTATCATTGAAAATCATTACACAAGGAACACCAAGCCTCCTCCCCTATAAATGGAGGTTTCAGTGCCAGACTTCTGTATATCTGTCAAAATGACAAGAGCTGAGACGTATGACTTCAACAAGGTCTAATGGTTTAGGCCTATAACCCCAGTTACTCAAAAAGGCTGAGGCAGGAGAATCCCAAGCTCAAAGCCTGCCAGGGCTATAAAGTGAGTTCAAAGATAGACTGGACTGGGCTACTGAGACCCTACCTCAAATAAAAAGTAAAAGGGTGGGCCAACCATATGACTCAACTTGTAAAGACCTTGCCACCAGGTCTGATGTTCCCCCACCCAACACCCAGGAGAGAATTGATTCCTGCAAGTTAACCTCTGACCTCTAAATTTATTCAGTAACACACACACACACACACACACACACACACACACACACACACACCGCCTGCCCAGCATGTGTGAAGCCCTAGGTTCCATCTCAGAGAAACTTGGGCTCTGTCCACTATCCACCAGACATTTCTTCTAGGCTCAGAGTTAAACATAAATTATGGTTTACACATTTTTATTTTCAAATAATGCCAAGGAAATTGGGTTTTCCTCACCAAGGCAAGAGACCCGCTGATCCTTAGAAAGGACCGAGAATCAGAAAGGTCAGGGGGTCACAATCCAAGAGGAAACCTGGTAACCTCTCAAATCTCTTTCCAAAATAAATGCCAGCCCCAGAATATAACCACAGTTACCAGAACATCTTTGTAACCAGAACATCTTTGACAGACTGGACCTACCTTCACCTTGATAATTATTTTAGGTTCTTTTCCTGTCCCTGTGATAAAATTCTCTAACGAAAGCCACGTAAGGGATTTACTCCGCTTTAGTTCAAGGGTCCGTCCACCCCGGCAATGTAGTACAGGAAGTTGAAGCATCCACAACCAGGAAACAGGAAGAGGAGAGCACATGCTAGTACTCTCCGGGTCTCTCCATCTTGTGCAGCCCAAACTCCATGACTGTGATGGGTTCTCCCACAGCAATTAGCATAATGAATATTTAAATACCACTATATAACGAAAAATGGAAGTCTAGAGAAGAGTGTAGAATAAAGGGGGTACCCCAACTAAGGGGAAGAAAACAGTTCTTTTGGATTATTGTTCCTTTGGTTTGGGGGTTTGAGGTTTTGGGTGTATTTTTTTTTTTTTTTTTGGTCTTTTTTCCGGAGCTGGGGACCGAACCCAGGGCCTTGTGCTTCCTAGGCAAGCGCTCTACCACTGAGCTAAATCCCCAGCCCCTTGGGTGTATTTTTTTTTGTTGTCATTGTTGTTTGGGTTTTATTTTTGTTTTTTGTTTTTGTATTTTTTTGTTTGTTTGGGGTTTTTGGGTTTTTTGTTTTTTGGTTTGTTTTTTTTTTTTTTTTTTGGTCACAGGTACTTGTCGCTGTTATTTGTAACAAATTATTCCCGATTTCTTCTGCTCAAAAGTTCTTTGAGACAATTCCATCAGCCTTAGCCAATCTGAGAAGAGAATCCTCTGACTCGCCCCTGTGAATGGCCCCGCAGAGGGCTTAAGTTTTAAACTGGCCATTGAACCGGCCTGTGGCCCTGTCAACCTCGGCCCCATTCTTCTGAGTGGATGCGTAGTCCTTGGCAGCAGTGATGCGGTTGCTCAGGGAGATTTGCGCGACACCCACAGGTCCACAAACCTGCTGGCGTGGTTCTGCATACTGAGGCCGTCCCTGCTCACTGGTCTTCGGAGAACACAGACAGGGTTTTTGTTATTGTTGTTGTTGTTGTTTTTGAGACTGGGCTTCTGTGTGTAGCCCTGGCTGTCCGGGAGCTCCCTCTGTAGACCAGGCTGGCCTCAAACTCAAGAGACCCTCCTGCCTCTGCCTCCCATATGCTGGGATTAAAGGCGAGTGCCACCGCTGCCACCCCTGCTGCAGCCCCACCGTGCGGCCCCGCTGCCGCCATTCCCACCGCCCAGCTGATAGTTAATAATATATCCCTTCTTGTATTGTTTTTATTCTTGTGCTTTACACTCTCCAATAAATAAGTAACATTTAAATTTAGCGACGGCTTTACCCTATTCTGACGTCTTGACTGCTAGACAGCCCGATGCAGTGTTTTATGCCCCTCCTATGCTGTTCTGTCGCCAGCCTGCAAGTGCAATGGGCACGCGGACACCTGTCACTTCGACATCAACGTGTGGGAGGCATCCGGGAATCGCAGCGGTGGTGTCTGCAACAACTGTCAACACAACACCGAGGGTCAGCATTGTCAGCGCTGTAAGCCGGGTTTCTACCGAGACCTCAGGAGGCCCTTCTCTGCCCCCGATGCTTGTAAAGGTAAGGCTTCTCGTGGTGCCTAAGGCGGCCTGTGCAAACATTCCTTACCGTTCTTCTCTTTGCTGGCCCGAGGAGGAGAGGTTATAAGAGCCTCAGACAAGACACTCGGAAAGATCAGCTAATTTCTTACCGATACATGCCAAGAATTTTCAACCTGTTTAGTCGAAACAACCCAATATTCATGAGGGGAAATCTCCCGTCCTGCTCCTGATAAAGAAGTGTCCTTTGAGCCAAAGAGAACTAGTAAGACTGATGAGGGAGGAAGAGATATGAATAGAGAGTACACGAGAAGTAGAAATATGCTGATGGAATAGAATGGACACTTACACTTGGGCCGGGCTAACCTTGAACCCCTGAAAACTCCTGGGGAAATGCCATTGCAAGTGCACTGCGGTCAACACTGCGCAAACGTATCCCATTATCGTAATGAATTCGGGGCGTAATAATTTTATGCTCTCTCTTAAAACACTGAATGTACAGGCTAGGTTCTGCCTCTCTGTTGGCATAGCTCCCAGAAGTTTCTTCGAAGAAAGAATAGAATTTTAAAAGGTCTGCATCCCGTGTGTGGCATTGCCCCGGGTGAGCGTGGTGCGGGTATCCGGAGCCAACATATCATCCAGCAGGATGAGGAGCTTAAATCACCTTGGAATCTGCATGCATAGCAACTAACTAGAAGTTGTTAGACAAGAGGAACTGCATGTCTATCAGTGAGTGGCAGAGGCTCAGGTTATGGCTTAAAAATCAGTGATTGAATGGAAGCACAACAGTAGGAAATGAGCACGTTATCATCACCACCATCACCACCCCTTCCTTTTCTTTTCTTTTCTTTTTTTTTTTTTTTTTTTTTTTTTTTTTTTTTTTTTGGTTCTTTTTTTCGGAGCTGGGGACCGAATCCAGGGCCTTGCGCTTCCTAGGTAAGCGCTCTACCACTGAGCTAAATCCCCAGCCCCACCCCTTTCTTTTCTTAAGAAAAAAACAAACTGCTCTTTAAAAATACATATTTTAAACTGCTGGGAAACGGTAAAATCTCCAATTGCAGTTTTAATGGGTTTCTTGTTGCCAGCTTTGTCTCTTAAGCAGGGGAGGAAGGAACAGCATAGCTCACCTTGTCCAACGAGCGCCAAATCTGGACTTGCCTCAGAGTATTTCGCTATGAATACTCATTTGGCCCAGATCCGTGTTTGTAGTCCAACTCTCACTTTAACAGGTTTCTGGGTGAGATAGTGAGTAGTCAGCACATACAGTAAAACGCCAAGAAACGGGAACTGGAATTGTAACACCGAAGTCTGTAAGCTAGAAAATAGGAAATAACCATGCAGCGTCTCTGTTTGGTTTAAAAAAAAAAATGCCTTATGTCAAAAATATTTACATCTGGGCTGCAGAGATGTTCATTGGTTAAGAGCACTGACTGGTAGGATGGAGAGTGGGAAGAGGACTAACAGAGCCATATTGGGGAGGATAGGAAGGGAGGGTGGCTCTCGTGACTAGGTAGGAGAGATGAGCCAAGACGTTTGAAGACAATGGGAAAGGCGGCTAAATAATTTGACTGAGTACAGAATGTTCTTGGGAGAAGGAATCCCTAGATCAAGTAAGGCAAGACAAGAAGGTACCTAACGTGTCCAAAGAAACGATGGGGGGAGGGGCAGATTGACTGCTCTAGAATGGGAGTTGGGAAGTCGTGGGAGATGGGACTAGAGAGGCGACTTGGGTGGGGAGTGAGCCACGAGTACCTATGAACAGCTTCGTACACACTTCACCTTTGACTTGGAATAAAATCGAGCAAGTGCAAGCTGTCTGAGAAGGGCCTCGTTTCCAAAGGCTCGTTCTTGCATTACTCAAGGGCAGCTTCGGAGATGTACCTCTCAAATTCAGCTTTAGTAAAGGTAACAAACTAGTAGTCTCCATAACGTCACCTCTGGAGGAGTGTCAGCAGAGTTGCCAGGGAAGTGTTAGAGGTGCGAGTGCTTAGGCACCAACAAAGACAAACAAATTCAGAAAATCCGTTGACGGGACTCATGAACCTGAGTTTTAAGAAGCCTTCTAGGTCATTCTGAGGAAAGTTTGGAAAACACTGATACAGATGCACTCCCCCCGTGATTTTCTATTGGTTAGAGTGCACTCTGTCTCTGACATTTCATTCACATTTGAGCATCAAGATGGGAGGAAAGCAAACACTTATTTCCATCGAAGAGGAGAGGGCAAGCGGCACAGTGAAAGAAACTCAGAAAGGTCCTCGAGGTTGGCTAGATTTTAGAAAGTCTTGACTGCCTTCTTTAAAAATGTTGCACACACCTTTATCCAGTATTTGGGATACGAAGGTAGAGGCAGGTGATCGCAGTGAGTTTGAGGCCAACCTGGGGTACATAGTGAGTTCCAGGACAGCCAGGGCTGTATAGTAAGACTCTGACTTGAAACAAACCAAAAAGTTGGTGTTTAGCTTCTAGGACAGAGGAAGCCATTGCAAAAATGTAATTAGTAAAGTATTACATATTTGCAACATATTTTAATGATGTATAATTCAGACTCATTTAAAAGCATTATTATTATTCACTCACTTTTATTATTTTTTTAAAAAATGTGCGTGTATGAGTGTGCATATATGAGCATGCGTGTATGAGTGTGCGTGTGTAAGAGTGTGTGTTTGGGTTTGGAACTATGAGTATAAAGGTCCGAGGATAACTCTCAAGGGTTGGTTCTTGGTTTTTTAACTTGGTGGGACAGGGTTTCTCTTGTTTCCACTGTAGTACTGTAGACGTCAGCTGGTTGGCTCACAGCTTCCAACAGATGTCACCATCCCATCTCCACCTCTCATTTCACCATGGGCATGCTGGGATTGCAGGTGTGCAACATGGTGTCTCCGACTCTTAAAAGGTTTTATCTTATTTGTAATTCTCTGTGTGTATGTCTATGTGTAGCTATGTGCACATGAATGCAAATGCCATCGGAGACCAGGAGGGGGCATCACATCCCTCAGAGCTGAAGTTACAGGTGGTTGTGAGCCACCCAAGATGGGTGCTGAGAACCAAATTCACATCCTCTACTAGAGCAACGAGGGTTCTTAATTGCTGTGCCATTTCTCCAACCTCTACCTCTCCTCTCCCTGCTGCTGCTAGTAGTAGTAGTAGTAGTAGTAGTAGTAGTAGTAGTAGTTGTAGTAGTAGTAGCAGTAACCTAATCCTAACCCTAAACCATCATCTGGTTGCTGCTGCTGCTACTACTACTACTACTATTATTATTACTACTACTACTACTACTATTAGTACTACTATTACTATTACTACTACTATTATTACTACTACTACTACTATTACTACTACTATTACTACTGCTGCTATTACTACTACTATTACTGCTATTACTACTACTACTATTACTACTACTGCTATTACTACTACTATTACTGCTATTACTACTACTACTATTACTACTGCTGCTATTACTACTACTATTACTGCTATTACTACTACTACTATTACTACTACTGCTATTACTACTACTATTACTGCTATTACTACTACTACTATTACTACTACTACTGTGGGTTCAGGGTCAAATTAAAATAGTCAGTCTTCCATGGCAAACATTTTGCACTCTAAACCATCTCCCTGACCCTTACTTAACAATTTTTATTTTGTTTGCCTTTTATAAAATAAAAAACCACATGAAGAATTAGAACAGGTGAAATGTTTTTTTGAACGAGTCAAACAATAGAAAAAGAAAAAGTAGGAAGGGTCAGGACAGACTGGGAGCCAAAATGAATGTCTTCACATTTTCCTTTTGTTTTTTGTTACTGCTCTGTGACAAGCTCTGAGTCCTATGCTTGCCAAATGTAAAATGCTGTCATCTCTGGCTTTTTACAACGTAAAGTACTCATGGATCCAGAATTTTATAAGAAGGGTACAAGAGAAGAAACTGTAAAACAAAAATGGATTCCTCCTAGCTGGTCAGACAACCAATGGCATCTCAATGACAACTGTACTAATGCACCCTTCAGAACAAAACTAAACAAAACCGCAAGTCACATTTTTTTCGACTGAGTCCTAAGTTAACAAAAGGTTAACTCTTGTTTTTTAAAGATTTATTTATTATATATAAGTACACTGTATTATATATAAGTACACTGTAGCTGTCTTCAGACACACCAGAAGAGGGCATCAGATCCCACTACAGATGGCTGTGAACCACCATGTGGTTGCTGGGATTTGAACTCAGCACCTCTGGAAGAACAGTCCGTGCTCTCAACTGCTGAGCCACCGCTCCATTCTACCCTTTAATCTCTTAGCATCAAAGTTTAGAACTATTCTAATAAGACTTATTGCAGATCACTCCTAGTCAGCCAGTATTTTCATGCTTCTTAGTGTCCCGTGGAGGAGAATTATGAAAATGGCCGATAGCAGCCTGGCATTTATAGCATGGTTTTCAGGGGACATGGAAGGTATGAGGAAGACTTGTCTTCTCCTCTCTACATAGTCCCTGCCCTGCTGAGCAAAGGCTCCATTTACTTCCTGAATACTCCAGGGTACATTTGGGCACAGACATCCACGTCCACTTCCTGCTAGAGTACAAGTCTTGTTCTTCCGTTCCCCTTTCTGAGCCGGCAGTCCATCTGACGACACAGCAATCCCATTCTTCTGTGGAATTCCTCTCTACAGCATGTGTCTCACTGGCATGTGTTCAGTGCCACTCCCTTTCTTCCATACCAGCGTCTGTGTGTCCTCTGCAGCTATGACGTCTGGTGACTAAGCCGATGACACACAAAGTCTACTGTGTTTGTGATGTACCGATTCACAGGAGGTCCCTGATAGAGAACTGCTATACCTAGATGCCTTCCCTCCATCACTTTCTGCTTTGCTTTCACGGAATGTAGTATCAAACACACAGGCTGAGGGCTGGAGAGATGGCTCAGCGGTTAAGAGCACTGATTGCTCTTCCAGAGGTCCTGAGTTCAATTCCCAGCAACCACATGGTGGCTCACAACCATCTGTAATGGGATCTGATGCCCTCTTCTGATATCCCAGAAGATAACTACAGTGTACTCATATACATAAGATAAATAAATCTTTAAGGGGGGGTGATTAAAAGGAGAAAAATCTAGACTATTCCCTTGTGTGGCTCCAAAAATAGCATAAATGACTATATGCAGAATAATGGTTTTGTTGTATTTTTTTTTCTTTTTTTTTTTTTTCTGAGCTGGGGACCGAACCCAGGGCCTTGCGCTTGCTAGGCAAGCACTCTACCACTGAGCTAAATCCCCAACCCCCGGTTTTGTTGTATTTGTTCTGAGTTTACCAAGGCAGAACAACCTGCCCTCTGTGTGGTCCAGAGACCTAATCTCATTGGCATCATCTGGTTGCTGCTTTGAAATGCAGAACCCCGTATTCCAGCCCAGACAAAGTCAAAAATTCACTTTAACAAGTCCTCATCTGACTGTACTGTCTTAGAGGTTGAGAGGGCTGTGAGATGTTTTCCAATGAAGGTTAAGCGTTTGAGGGCTTTCTAGAGCTAAATTGCTTAAATGAGCTAGTGAGACTGTCTACTTAAACCAACGTCCAAATAAAACCGAAGATTTTATCTCTGTTTGAGTGTGTGTAAACTTAGAGTTTCAAAATAAATTTTAAGACATTTACTGAGGGAGAAAGACAGAAGTCAAGATTCGTGTGTTTGATCCTCAGGAGAACTTTAAATCCATGAAGTGTTAGTAGAAATCTCAAGAAGGGGTACTTCCTTATGACTTTCAATTTAGGATGTTCACTGAAGTTTTCTTTACCTCAAGGCTCCTCAGTGTCTAATTTGGTGCTGTTCACAACTACTCTTTTATATAGTGGTTGTATACAAGACTTTGCTTCCCCTCTGCCAGGCACTGTGGTAATCACCAGGTCTGTAAGATGCCTGGAAAGGCCTTACCTACTCGATGGGGAGAAACTTACAGTAACAGGTCACAGCAATACACTGAGGTGGCAGTGATGTATGAGCCCTGGCTAACACCCAGTGAGTGCACAGGGCTGACACCCAGTGAGTGCACAGGGCTGACACCCAGTGAGTGCACAGGGCTGACACCCAGTGAGTGCACAGGGCTGACACCCAGTGAGTGCACAGGACTCTCTGTTCACTCTCCAAAGGCCTGAGTGTGAACCAGCTCATTGACCGTCTTCAAAAGTGCTTTCGTTTAAGCACTACTGTGGTCTCTGGGCTGTGAGAGGAAAGATGCGCTGTGTGCCTCAGGGAGAGGGTGGGGATAGAATGAGTAAAGTCTGAGAAAGACTTCCTCAGGAAATCCCCTGCAGTGTTTCTTCATGGACATTTTCCCCCTCTGAAACTATTGTCCTGCTTTCCAACTCAGTGAGTGCCTTTGTGGCCTTGGATGAATTCTCTAAGGATTGATGTGACACACTGCTTATAGTGGCTCCCATACATTTAGTAGGATAGTCACCTGGTCACCTTAGCTCATAGAATGGCATTTGATCCTGGAAATCAGTTCTAGGGTCAGCTATCTTCCTGCCCAACAACCAAGGATTTGTTGGCCTCTTTGATGTTCCAACTGGTTTTGTGCCTCTCACTCTCCTGGTGTGCTAAATGCAACAGGCCTTGCTTGTACACTTGAGTTAATCTCACAGGTCCATCAAACATTGCCCTGCACCAAATCTGACGGTCAATACATTAATTCCTGTGAACAATTAAATCATCTGTTTTCACTTCCTCTTTAGTTCGGCCTCAACCAGAGTCTACTGTGGGGACTGACTGTCCCCCACACTTTTCCAGGCCAAGAAATCACTTCTGGGGATTCCTAAGATGTTGTTTGTTTATGTAAGACAAGTGGAGATCATTGAAGCTGAATTTATTTACACAAGTAAGGAAAAGAAGTGTTTTTAAAGGACAGTGCATTTAAGGTCTATAAACACAAGGGAAAATCTGAGTCTCCTAGCTGAATTTAGGGCTAAGGACAGAAACAGGCTCAAACTAAGTGGTTGCTAAGGGGAGAGAAGAAGGGAGAGTTCTCCCTCCTCTGTGGAATGAGCTACTCTGAGTAATACTGTATTTCCAAAGGAGCATAGTTCCTTTTGAAGAGACCTCTCTTTGAAACCTCTGGTCTCCTGTGTGACTATAACCGCAGTTGGTTTGGCTGTGTCAGAGATATTAACAATGGGAGAACAGGTCATGCAGCACCCAGTGGTGTACTGTCTTTCAGTGGGGTGGGGGCAGAGTCCTAATCTGGAGCATTTGCAGTGTCTATGGTTTTGATATTCCCACTTTAGCCGGGTTCAAGCTACCAGATTTTAGATGGGAGATCCTGAAGACAGAGCTTCGGGACTCACATGCTAACAAGCACACTACCACTGAGTTTCATCCTCAGCGCCTAATGTTTGACATCAGGAAACAGACTATATTTAAGTGAGATGTTTCCGTCCTTTGCACGCAGTCTAACCACCTTCACCGACCACCGGGCACAAGCACCGTTCTCTATGCTCAGAGCCTGGAGGTGGGTCAGAATCTCTTGGGAGCTCTCGTTGATCTCTTGACTCCGAGACCCCTGGGGAAGTGATCCAGAAACGGACACTTCTGTACAAGCACCACTCCTGATTCTGATCTGACCCTTCTGGTCCCTGCTGGGCTCTAAGGACCACTGCATACGTCAGCCCTAGCTCTGGGGCCAGCTGCCTTTCTACCTGAATGATGAAAGAGTGTGAGCTCACAGTCACCTGTAACATTATCTCCTGACTGGGTTAGGTGTACCTCCTGCAGAGAACCTGCCGTTTTCTTCTCCCAAGAAAGATGCTTAGCATAGGACCTGGATTTTGTCCGAGAGAATCTGTGAAAGATGTTACAAGACGTCCCGTTTTCTGTGTAAGCATTTTAGCATGATTATCTGGAAATTCCAATCACCAAACTTCTTATTCATAGGACACAGATTCTGTGTGTGTGTGTGTGTGTGTGTGTGTGTGTGTGTGTGTGTGAGAGAGAGAGAGAGAGAGAGAGAGAGAGAGAGATAAACCTAGCTTACCACCACACCGACATTTCCTTGTGTTCTCTCTTGACCTATTTAAGTACAGCACTGAACTACTTATTGTGACGACACTGAAATAATCCTTGAATCCAGTTCCTCCCAAAGTTTCTCCTTCCCCTCATCTTTTCAACACTAAGGGATTTATTGAGTGTTATGTGGGTGGGAAATTGACGGACCAGGCATGGACTATTGACAGCCATCCGACGATGCTTCTATACTAATTTCCCTCCCTCTCAAAGAGCATGTTTAAAACAGATGTTTGAACGCAGGCCTTGCAGAATGACGTTAGCTCTTCTTGGGACACACCCAGTTAGATCCTTTATAATAACTTTTTCTTTAATGTCAAGAAACACACTTCTAACCGTGGCATAGTCTTTTTTTTTTTTCAATATGGAAAGCACACACAGCCGCCAGGAAAACAATGCAGAATGCCCAAGTAGCAACCTCGAGGATGGTTGGCATAACCTCCCTTCATCCCGAGGGGCCAGAGTAAGTGCAGCCATTGCCTTTTAGGAGCAAGGGAATAAAAATAAACGTGTTCTCTCTGTTCCGACCCCTAAACCAAGTGTTTACCAAGATGTTATCTGGCTCCTAAGTTACCGTTACCTACACAAGAGAGTCTGTCATCTAAACAGCCTACCCCCCACACTCCCTCGCAGCCTCCCATGCTCTTCCTCCTGGCTTAGGCCAAAAGAACTCAGTGCACAGAAGAAATGCATGGGCCTCGGGTGGGTGGCCATTTTCAGTCCTTTAGCGTCTCCTCACGCAGCCTGATCGTATGATAACGCCTACATATCTCTCTTCCCTTGGCTCTCTATCAGCCCTTCCATCTCCTGCCCTTATATACCGAGTCTTTCCCATTCGTTTGCTTCCAGGGAAGTTTTACGTTGATGGGATCCTGAATGCCTTCCCATAAAACGCAGTGAGGAACCTGAGACTTCCTCTGTTTTCAACTGTTGAGCCTACATCCAGAGCACTGCTTCTCAGGTGCCAGGAAAGTCTCCTGGGACAGTAACCCCCTGGTGGACTCTTCCAAGTACAGCTTGGCAAAGCCATATAAGTTGGTTTTATGGCATACGAACAACACAGGCATCCCTGTTTTCTTCTGGAAGCAAGTGCGGATGATGACCCCAGTGTAGAATGAAAATAAAGTAACTGTTTTTTGAAAAGCAAGCTTTAAATAGAAGCAGCAGCGTGGCAACTTCTTAGTTTTAATCCCCAAAGTAAAACCAGAGGGGTAAGAAAGTGAAAGAAATAGGAAAAAAAATATCAATAGGGCATAATATAATAACCATATTATGGTAACTCTCTTAAAAGATTAAGTAATGTATTAACATTCACACTCTCCCTATAAGAACCATTACAAACTGATGAGTAAAAGTCAGTGAAGACTGGGTGTGTGGCGCATACCTTAATTCCAATAGTGGGAGGCAGAAGCAGGAAGGTCTTGAGTTCAAGGCCAGCCTGGGTTGCACGGGGAGAGCCTGTCTCAAGAAAAAAGTTGAGCTGAAGAGATCGGTCAATAGTAGAGTATTTGCGTAGGGGTTCCATTCCCAGAGTACACACAACCACTTACACACATACACACACATTCACACAAATATACGCACCTACTCACACACACTCACATGCATGCATGTACACACACACACACCTATACTCACACACACGCACACAGTCAATTTGGAAAGCAACAAATATTAATAAACTCCCGTCTCAAAGAGGAAGTAAGGTTCATTGAGTAAATAAGTCAGATGCCATTTTACACTTGATAAAGATGGGAAACATTAAGTAAACAAGCAAAGTATCCAATCAGAATCTTCAGTCCAGACGAAATGAGGAGGAAGGAGATGAGACGATGATAAATGACTGCCGTGGGCTGGCACTGTGCTCGGCAGTGACAAAGGAGACTTACATAGCGATCATGAGCTAAGGACTGTCAGTTCCACTTTACAGATGGGAACGCCAGGCTTAACCTGATCACACATCTATCCACGTTCATGCAGGGGGTCAGGGCCATCCTGAGTTTTGGACCCAGGTTTGTCCGACTGCTGAGTCCTAGGTACAATCAATGAAGCACAAAATTCTAAGGAATTCTACTCTATTCCACAAGTATTTGAAACAAAGTATATGGTTATAGTTACAATTATAATTATAGTTATTAAGTATATATAAGTATATATTATTAAAACAAATATATAATTGTATAATTATGTATATTTACAAATTTATATATACACTATATATTATATAGAATTATATATAATGTATATAATGCTCTCTTTATTTTTTTTTAAGAGACAAGAGTCATTGTAAAGGATTTTTTCCCCCAAAATCTAGTATTTAGTATTACATAGGGTTCTGCTTCCTGATAAATAGCTCAGGTAAATAGCTTAGCCATCCTAAGCCAATGCTTCTCAGCCTTCCTAACGCTGTGACCCTTTAGTACAGCTCCTCATGTTGGGACCCCCAACCGTAAAGTTATTTCCCTTGCTACTCCATAACTGTAATTTTGCCACTGTTATGAATCATAAATATCTGATATGCAGGCTATCTGATATGTCACCCCTGTGAAAAGGTAGAAGGACCCCTGAAGAAGTCGAGACCCACGGGTTGAAAACCACTGTCCTAAGGATCTTACTAAAAAGATACAGATGCGGAGAGAGTTCCAGACAGAACTGTCCCAAAAGAAACAAACGGGCAAGGAAGGCCACGATGAGCCTGTGTGGATGTGAGTGAGGGTAAACGAGTTCAGAACTAGCAAACTTCCCAGAGAGGAGACCCAAAGTTTCTATAGATACCCAGAAAGGGTAGAGGAATGCAGAGCAGCCATCTTAAGGCCAGTTATCACCCTACGACAGAGAGGAATAATTAGAGATAATTACATGCAAGAAGAGGAATTTCAGATTGATGAATGTGGGAAAAATTGCTTCCACTGAGAGGCATTATTTGGAGCAGAGAATGTCTCCTGCAGAGTCGCAATATTTTTTTATCGCAAATAATAAATAACAGAACTGAACTAAGTGAAGCGTTAAATGCAAGAAATAGCTGTGCCCAAGTGACTCAGCGGAATGGATCCTGCTTTGACCGTGTATGTTTTCCACGGACTTGTCGAGGGTCTTGCTTGCTTTAATCTTTCTGTTCCTAGTACCTCTGCGTCACATGCCGTAGTGCTAAGAAGCTATTAAAGCCTGTAAAAGAAATCGTGTGGTCCTTTGGGGGCTTCACCAAAACAGAAAATCGTTCCGTGTTTACAGAGAGGTTCGTTCATTCATTCATCCATCCATCCATTCATTCGGCAAAGGTTGAATTACCAAAGTCAGTTGGCTACAGACCTAGGCTCTAATGGATGTCATTCTTACTTCTAGGCCTCACACTGTACTGTAGAGGTGATCATTAAGCCGGTTGAAAGACTACTGAAGGCCAAAGACTTCCAGCCACTAAGAAGTACTAGATAGCACCATTGTCTTGGTCAGACTTTCTATTGCTGCAGTGAAACCCCATGACCAAGAAGCGAGCTGGGGAGGAAAGGGTTGATTCAGCTTACACTTCCACATTGCTGTTCATCACCAAAGAAAGTCAGGACAGGAACTCACACAGGGCAGGAACCTGGAGTCAGGAGCTGATGCAGAGGCCATGGAGGGGTGCTGCTTACTGGCTTTCTTCCCCTGGCTTGCTCAGCCTGCTTTCTTACAGAACCCAAGACACCAACCCAGGGATGGCACCACCCACCATGAGTGGGGTCCTCCCACTCTTGATCACTGATTGAGAAAATGCTTTACAGTTGGTTCTCATGGAGGCATTTCCACAACGGAGGCTCCTTTCTCTGTGATAACTCCAGCTTGTGTCAAGTTGACACACAAAACCAGCTGGTACAACCATTCATTTCTAAACTCCAACCCAGGGGTTGGGGAGATGGCTTAGCAATTAAGAGCATTAGAGCTCCTCCAGGGAACCAAAGCGTGCTTCCTACCACCAACATCACTGCTCACAACCGTGGAACTCCAGCTCCAGGAGATATGATGATACCCTCTTCAGGGCCCTATGGGCACGTGTGTGTGTGTGTGTGTGTGTGTGTGTGTGTGTGTGTGCGCGCACACACACACACACACACACACACACACACACACACACCACAAATAAAAATAAATCTTAAAAAATATTTTAAAAAAGAAGAAAAAACCCTCACCTTACTGAATGCAGGCTGTGTGCTGAGCCTATTCTGGTCATTCCAGAGACAACAAAATGGAGCCTCTACCCTAGTGGAAAATTCCACCATGCGATTATATGATTAAAAGCTATAAACGTGTTAGGAAGAGAAACAAATGCAAAGGCAGATTATAGGCCAGACTCACCATATCCATTCAGAGAAAGGATCTAAGGCATGCGCTGTCAGTAGGAAATAGGGCTTCTCTCTCTCTCTCTCTCTCTCTCTCTCTCTCTCTCTCTCTCTCTCTCTCTCTCGGAAAAGGGCTCGTGAGAGATGGCTCTGCTCCTGTCAGGGTGACTGGCTAGCTGGTGAGTGGACTACAGGAGGGTGAGCAGGTGGTATTTCTTTTCGAAGCACGAAGCAGACAATAATAATAACAGTGGTGTATGACAGGGCCAAATTCTTCAGAGTCAAGCAATGCACATAAACTCCTATCTGGAAGTTTTCTAGTAAACTGAATCCATCTGTATATTCAGAAGTACTTTCTCTGGTTTAAAGAGTCACAAACTGAGATTGTAGAGTTGTTTTTGGTTTTTTTTTTTTCCTTTCTTTCTTTTTCTTTTTTTTTTTAAACCATGTAAGATCTCTTAGATATCTCCAGGAATAAATAGAAACTGGCATGGTTACAATTGGTAAACAGGAAAAAAAATGACACACACACACACACACACACACACACACACACAGGGGCCTGAACCTCAGCCACCGTCACGGATTAAAAATAAAGGCCATGACATCAATACTTATTTACAATACATATTTAATACTTTACCAAAGGTGGGTAGGAAATACACTAAATTTAAATTACCTTCCATATACTGTTTAAGACATTGAATAAAATCATATCTTATGTGTGATGCATTTTCCTATGCCATGTGAGACAGCTGACTGATGAGAGAATCAGTTTCAGTAAATTAAAGGCAAGCGTTAATGTGGATTCTCACTAGGCTTATTCCCACACAATTTGGTTGGAAAGCAGTATGTCTGCCGTGCACATTGACGATAATAGATAGCTGTCCGCTGGGTGAAATGTATTTAAGCATCTTTGGGTAAACATTCCTAAGCTGCTGTCTTGCTTTTCACAGGGCGACAGATCCATTTACCTATTTTTAGTTTCATAGCTATTCATCGGCTAGCAAAACTGTGTCTTTGTAGCTGTCCGGCTGCTATCAAAGGAGATGGCCTTAGAATGGAAGGAGTAAACAGCAGCCCTCAGAGGACGAAACGATTCTGTCATCTACTTTTCAACTTCACACTTAATACATTAGTAACAGCTTATACTATCTCCTCTCTGCTTGGGACTGCGTCCCAAAATCCCCAAAATTGTCTCCTTTAAGTTCTCTCTCTCTCTCTCTCTCTCTCTCTCTCTCTCTCTCTCTCTCTCTCTCTCTCTCTCTCTCTCTCTCTCTGCCTCAGCAGGCAGCTGCCAGCTCCTGAAATGTCTTTGCTATTAAAAAAAAAAAATATCCCCATCAGAAGTTGGGTAGGTCCTTGGCCTGGCCTTTCCAGGAGAAAACAATGCTGGGAGCCTGGGAGGCGCTGCGCTGAGGAGGGCGTGGTCACGGGTCCGTGGTGAAAGGTCCCCAAGCAGCCACTTCTTTCCCAGCTGAGGGCCTTGAACTTTTGAGTGCTGTTTTTAGAAACGCTAAATCAGGAACAAATACGTTCAGGGTATTTTGCTCTCGGTGTATATTTGGCCGGCGGGACAGCAAAAAGTTAGGGAACTACCAGGTAACGCTAAAGAGCCAAGGCGATCTTGGTGTCCATGGGTCAATCTCAGAGTGCTAGACACCCAAACAGGGGCTGCAGTTCCGCTGAAGGTGGGGAACCTTGGTTCCCTTGGACAACTACCACCACTACTACCACCACCACCACCACTAACACCTTAACTATCCATCCAAAAAACAAAGGTGACCACAGGGTTCCTGGCCATTGTTGCTGGCATTTGTATTCTGAAGTTCCGTGCAGCTGAGCAGCTTTGACTCCTGCCCAGCATTTCACTATAAACAGCAAGACCATAAATCACACCCTACTTTTTTCCTCCTATTCTGATTTACTACCTGAGTGACAGGTTGATGTTTTTATCCAAGGAAAGGACCCGTGTAACCAAAGAAGAATTTAATTCTAACGCACGGGGTAATCAAGAAAGGCATGCTACTATTTTGCCACCACATTCCTCCCAAGGGCAAGGTAGAGAGGCTACCTAGAAAGCCAGTTGGGTTGTTTATCCCCTTAAAAAATATATCAACATGCATGTGCCATGAGGTCGTTACTGGTTTTCCCTCTGTCTTCTCACACACCGTGGACTAACTAGATCAAAATACTTGCTGACTTTGTTTCACTCGTTTCTTTCCTTCACTCAAGAGATGTGATTCTTAATATTTTCCCTCATATCTCTGGTTCCTAGCCGTTCATGTTGATGTGAAAAAGTGTGAGTCAAGAGATTGGCGAGTGGATGGATGGGTGGATGGAGGGAGGGAGGGAGGGAGGGAGGGAGGGAGGGATGGATGGATAATATATGGGTAGTAAGCAGGGAGGAGGATGGGTGGATGGTGGAGGGAGAGAGGGATGGATGGATGAATAGATGAATGGATGGATGGAGGGAGGGAGGGAAGGATGGATGGATGGAGGATATATGGGTAGTAAGCAGGGAGGAGGATGGGTGGATGGATAGGGAGCATCTTAAAACACACATTAGCCAGAAGATAAAATCAGTTATATGTAGATTGTTTGGCACCACAGATTCCTAACACACTGCTAAGAGCACACACTGTCCCACACACCTTCATGCTGCCCTGGGAAGTAAGTATTGCTTGTCTCACTTGACCAGTGAGAATACTGAGACTCTCAGGAAAGTGGGTTTTATAAAGGCTTATGAGGAAGAAGCCTCATCACCGGGACCTGAACCCATCCAATCTGACTCCCGAGCTTGTCCCTTATCAACTTTATTATATTTCCTCTGTCTTGTTTTCCGTTCTTTCTACGAGATCTTACAGGCAAATTCCCAAGTGGCTATATTTATTATCAGCTCCTGTAGCTGGAATGAATGTTTAACTTGGGATGCACAAAGTTCTTTGAAAATGTGTCATCCCACTCTTCCATGAACAGTTGTGCTTCCTGTTAGAAAATCCTTCCAGAGAAGCTGCATTTGTCCTATCCCTTTCCTGGAAATGTTTTAAAGAGGCAAAGCCTGTTATAGATGTCTTCCTACAAACAGATACTGTAGACAGAATTTGTAACTCTCTTTATCGATGATCAAAATGCATTGCTTGAGTTGGGGGGTTGGGGATTTAGCTCAGAGGTAGAGCGCTTGCCTAGCAAGCACAAGGCCCTGGGTTCGGTCCCCAGCTCTGGGGGGAAAAAAAATTCTTCAAAAGGAACTTGTTGTGGCATGTTCTGCTTACAACTTTTGTATTATTACTTTATATTTTCTTCCAGTAGAGCACACCCCCAATCAATAAGTCACTACTAAAGGTCCCTGCTACCAAGCCCAATGGCCTAAATTAACTGCCTGGAACCCTCTTAAAGGTAGGAGGGCAGAAACCAACTCCGGGAAGTTGTGCGAACCCACACAACACACAGTGATGGTAATAATTAGAAACTATGATGTAATCTTCACCATTGAGGCTCATGTCTGATGACAAGCAGAAGCCAAGGACTTGCATCAGTCTCTCTGTCCAGACTTCGGCAGTCTCAGAAAGATGAATTGAGCACTTCCTTTCTCTCATCGATGGTTTCTAAACTTTATTTGAATACAAAAAATAAAAGTATATGTGCATATGGCATGACAATTCCCAGAGAACTAAAGAATTAATGGGGTAGGGGGTAAGAAAACAGGACTGCATAGAGAGGGTTCTGGAAGGATGATGTGTTCCAAGTACATTATATATACGTGTGTGATAATGTACTTATGCAGCCCAGTAGCATCGGCATGAATGTATGGTGACAAAAATGTAAAAGAATAAAATAAAATAAATGCCTGGCATTGTGGAAAAGTAAGTGCTTGAGTTGAACTTAAAAAGAACAAGCAGCCAGGCCGATGATGTCACATAGCGTTAATCCCAGCACTCCGGAGACAGAGGCAGGAGGATCTCTATGAGTTCGAGGATAGCCTGGTCTAGAGTGAGTTCCAAGACAGCCAGGGCTACACAGAGAAACCCCATCCTGAAAAACCAAAAGAAAAGGGAAGAGAAAAGATTAATTAGTACAAAATATATGCTAGGAACTCAGAATGAAACCATAACCTACAAACAGCCTCTCCCCAACCTACCAATCTTCAACAACAACAACAACAACAACAACAACAATGTGCCTTCTAGAAGAGAAAAAGGAATGTAGACTCTGCGTGTCTGATACTGACAGCTGTCAAACATCAGGAGTAAGAATGCAAGGCAACCCCCCCTTTGCAGTCTGAGAGGGCTCACAGCGGAGGACGCCCGGGCCTTCTGCCTGCAGCTAGTTCTGCATAGTTTCTCACTGGTATTTTTGTCTTGTCATGATGCAAAAGTCACGATGACAGGGAACCCATTAGCACACGTGATAGAATTGCATTCTTCTCTGGCCATTCCTGACTCGTGTCTCAGTTTTAAAACCTAAGGTCCTGCTGAGAGGTCAACTCTCAGACAGACTTTTATTTTACTTTATTCCTCTTCCCGTGACTGGAAATGCTGTGAGTGGGGTCCCACCAGTGGGGGACCTACAGCATCTGCCTTGGGTCTCAATCTCCCGTGGCCGCTGTTAAGAACCGGTGGCATAGCGACTGTCACTGTCGGCTCAATCAGCTAGCTTTGTTCTTTCCTGTGTGGTTTTTTTTTTCTTTTCTTTTCTTTTTTTTTTTTTTTTTTGGTTCTTTTTTTTTCCCCCGGAGCTGGGGACCGAACCCAGGGCCTTGCGCTTCCTAGGTAAGCGCTCTACCACTGAGCTAAATCCCCAGCCCCTCCTGTGTGGTTTTATTCATTGTCATGCCTGTGCTGTTTTGTGCCTGCTATCTTGGTGTAGTCACTTATATAGTATGTATACTTTCTACACTGGTTAGTTAAAGACAAGCAATAACTCCAGGTGACCAGCAAGGTAGTTCACCAGGAAAAGTCACCTGTCAGACTAGCCCTGCGACCTCCATTTGATCCACGTGAGCATGGAAGGGAAGATCGGGCCACACAGAGTTGCCCTCTGACCTCTACACGTGTGTCATGGCAGGCACACACCTACACATCATGGCAATACATACAACATATGTGCATACATATCATACCCACCCACACGTACATACGTTATATGTATATGACCCAGTATTAAAGAGAATTATCTTTAAGAGCAAGGGGTAAATCAGCAGGGACTTGATATCTTAAGAGAGAATTGATTATGAAGATCCTCATAATCAATCAAACCCTTGGAAAAATTAGGAAGCTTGATAAAGACATAGCAAGACATAACTGCCTTCGACTTAAATGACATTCTTATCACAAGGATAAAGAATTTAAAGATTAAAATCTTTTCTATGTTACCTAAGCCCCTTTATATTGGAATAGTTATTATTTTCCTTTTTTTCATTAATTCGTTATTTATTCACTTTACATCCCTATAGCAGCCTCCTCCCCGCCTCTCTTCCCAGTCCCACCCTCACAAATCCCTTCCCCCTGCTACCCCCTCCTCTTCTCCTCAGAGAAGGGGAAGCCCGTCTTGGGTACCACCCTGCCCTGGGACATCAAGTCTTAGCAGAACTAAGCTCATTCTTTTCCACTGAAGCCCAGGCTGTCCAGTTGGGGTAAGGGGATCCAATGGCAGGCAACAGAGTCAGAGACAGCCCCCAGCCCCCCACTCTCCAATTGTTAGGGGACTCACATGAAGACCAAGTAGCACTTCTGCTACAAATGTATAGGGGGCCTAGGTCCAGCCCCAGCATGCTCTTTGGTTGGTGGCTCAGTCTCTGTGAGCCCCCATGTATTCAGACTCTATAGGTCTTCTTGTAGTGTCCTTGACCCTTCCGGCTCGCTCAATCCTATCCCCCCACCTCTTCCACAAGATTTCCCGAGCGCCACCTGATGTTTGGCTGTGGGTCTCTGCATCTGCTTCCACCCGCTGCTGGGTGGAGCTTCACAGGAGACAGATATGCTGGGCTCCTGTCTGCAAGCACAGCAGAGCATCATTAATAGTGTCAGGGGTTGGCTCTCTCCCATGGAACCCGTCTCAAGCTGGGCCAGTCACTGATTGGCTGTGCCCTCAATCTCTGCTGCATCCTTATCTCTGTGCCTCTTGTAGGCAATTTTGGTTGGATTTTGTAGGTGGGTTAATGTCCCCCTCCCTCTACGAGAAGTCCTGCCTGGCTACAGGAGGTGGCCACTTCAGGCTCCGTATCCTTTCTGTTAGGAGTCTCAGCTAGAGTCATCCCCATGATTATGTATATATGGTGTGGTATGTGTGTTTGTGTGCATGCGCGAGAGCACCATGGTGCATGTGAGGGAAGTCAGGGGGCAAACATTCAAGAGTTGGTTTTCTCCTTATACCATGGTTCTAGGAATCAAACTCATGCCATGAGGTTTGCACATTGACATTTACCCCCTGGACCATCTCACCAGCTCTGGAAGGATTATTCCCATAAACTGTGAGTCTCTTCAAAGGGTAAAGATTATCTACTTCAACTCAGTTCCCTAGCAGTCTGCTTAGTACGTGCTTAGCACATAGTAGCTGTTCATTAAATGCACATTGACTAAATGAATGGCTAGATGACTACTGCCTTGTGCACATACACAGTTGCCTCTTTGGCCATTTGCTAAGTGTGTTTGTCATTGCATTTTAATTCAATTTAGTGAGTTTTTTTTTATTATCTGAAATTTATAATTAAATAGACATTGTAGGAGGTAGATGTGATGATCCTCACAACGGAAAAAAAAAGCCACAGTTTCTAATGTAAAATAAAATGCTAGCGGGGCTGGGGATTTAGCTCAGTGGTAGAGCGCTTGCCTAGGAAGCGCAAGGCCCTGGGTTCGGTCCCCAGCTCCGAAAAAAAGAACCAAAAAAAAAAAAAAAAAGATATAGACAGCATAGCGGGGGAAGCCAGGACTCAGCAAGGTAAGCTTCTTCCTCCAAATCAGAGAGAGCTGAGGGGGCAGGAGCGGAACCAAGATCTCTTCCTCCATTCCTCATTTGGCTCTTGCAGGGGGCAAGAGAAAGAGTAGGAAGACATCCTGAGGTGGACAGATTATCCAGACAAGTTGGTCAATACAATCATCAGACCAAGAGGGTAGAATCAATTGAAAAGTCCAGGGAAGTTTCGTCGAGGCCACTGTGGGGAGTATTTGGTCTTTAATCTAGGAAAACTTGAAGGAATTGAATTGAGCATCAGTTAGAGGACCCAAGTGAGGTCACGGTTTATAATTTACACTGAGCGAATAAGCAAATCTCATGTAGAATTCACATGCACACTTTGTTCACTCGTGCACACAAATCCTCATTCAGTTTCACACGCCCAGTCAAGTTTAGCTTGGAAACGAACTCTCTGGTCTCACTGTTGGATTCTCTCTGGCGTTCTCTTTAATCACATTCCTCATGTATCAATGAATTGAAACTTTTCCTATGAAGGCCTTCATGTTATTAAACCTAACAATCCATTCTCTTTATCTTCCTGCAGTAGCTGTGTTAGACAGCTGGCATCGTCCTCTTCCTTAAAGCCCTCTTGACTTCTAGAACAGTGGTTCTCAACCTGTGGGTCTTGATCTCTTTGAAGACCAAATGACCCTTTCACAATAATCACCTAAGACCATAGGAAAACAGAGATCTACATTACGATCCATAACAGTAAAAACATTACAGTTATGGAGTAGCAACAAAAACCATGTTATGGGTGGGGGAGGGAGGTCATGGCAACGTGAAGAACTGTGTTAAAGGGTAGCAGCATGAGGAAGGCTGAGAAGCACTGCTTTAAAACATCATCTACTTGTAGCTCATCTCTCACTAAATGCTCCTTCTCTACCTTCCTCATTTGTCCTTGTCACCTCAGCCAAAAGGTGTTTATATTTAATGCTCTCAATTTTAGAATAAGTTCCAAGTTTCTTTTTGCAGCAGACATGCAAGCATACATCAGCTGGGTAAATGATGCATTTCGGAAACATGCCGTTTGATGAGGGGAAGGCACTTGCCAGGCATAAGCTCCACACAGGTGACCTACGGACGTTCATCGGTCCCCTGTCTCTTCTGTTGTAGCATGTTCCTGCCACCCAGTTGGCTCGGCGATCCTTCCTTTCAGCTCGGTGACCTTCTGCGACCCCAGCAATGGTGACTGCCCTTGCAAGCCTGGGGTGGCAGGGCCACATTGTGACAGGTGCATGGTGGGATACTGGGGCTTTGGAGACTACGGCTGCAGACCTTGTGACTGTGCGGGGAGCTGCGACCCGCTCACGGGAGACTGCATCAGCAGGTGAATGTGCATGCTTCTTGTTCTTGTCTTTGTGTGGTTCAAGCTTTGGAGATTGGGAGGTGACCGAATACCATTAAGTAAAGTGCACACAGCTGCACATAACTAAAAGATTTTTTTTGTTCAGTTTGAAGAATCAAAAAGTTGTTCTTGTGTTTGGAGGAAATTAGTTCTTTTTGCAAAATAAATTACTTTGCACAGTAACTTCTTAGCCCAGCACTGTTACTGGAAAGTGAAAGTAAGAGATAGACAAATAGGAAGGTTTGAGTCTATACGACAAGATTCACCCGTTCTTGGTTTCTAAGACACCGCTTACTCAGTTTGCCGTTATGTTCTGTTCTGCTAGCAATGCTGACGTGGACTGGTATCACGAAGTCCCCGCCTTTCACTCTCTGCACAATAAGAGTGAGCCAGGCTGGGAGTGGGAAGATGAGCAGGGATTTTCTGCACTTCGACACTCAGGTGAGACGCACAGGGCCACTACCATGTTTCCAGGCCTCCTCTTGAGCAGTAGTGATTGTGTCAAACCAGGGGACAGCTTTTTGAATCTTCTGAGGGGCATCCTTTAGTTGTGAGTTTTAACAAACGAATGGCCTGTCCCCATAGATACAAAAGTAAAAAAAAAAAGTTGAGGATTATTTTAATGGGCTGTTGTTTTTATGATTTTATATTTTATATAAAAATATAACAAATATATATTTATATGTATTATTAATATAGGATTTTATATATTTACAGTTTATATATGTGGTATATATAAATTTTATTGTTATATCAATAAATCTTTGTCGATTATATACATTTAGTTATATCTAATACATATTTATATGCTATAATTTTATATTAAAATATATAACAGAGAAAAAATGTAGAACATCACCGTAAATACTCAAAGTTCCCAGTGTTGCCCATTTACCTAGTTGCAAATTGCAAACTAAAAAACAAGGCCATGGTTTTAGATTTCAGACTTCCTTTCATTATCATAGAGAACAGAACCCACTCTGGGTCTTTTAAAAGTGCCCTAGGGTGGTTCATCCTTACTTCCTGTTAGCCCATAGGTCTGAACTCCTGACCACAGCTACCAGAGTGTGAAATCAGAATCGAAGGATCTATGATGTCTGCCCCCCCTGCCCACTGCACACTCTGTCCTCTCTGGCCCACAGAGGTTGTTTTCTAACACAGCCTGCATCTGGTTTGTTTCCTCCTTTTCCTAACATGGCTGTGTGTTGAAACCTGAGATGAGGCTGAGAAGATGGCTCAGCCAATAAATGCTGGCACAGCAAGCATAAGGATCTGAATCTGACCTCTGTTGAGTGACAAACTTTCCCTGGGAAGACACAACATACAGGTCTATTCACCCAACGGGAAACCCAGAGAGACCAAAGTACAGATACCACCAAGTCCAACTTGGTGAACCAATGAATTTTATTGGGATTACTTACAGGAGTATGGGTGAAGGGTCACTCAGAGAGGCAGAAATGACTCAAAGACATCTGTATCACCATGGGTGACAGCTCACAAAATCTGGGACACCTAGGATACATTGCACAGCCAGCAGGCAGCTCAACAGGTTGGAGAGTGTCCTGTCTGGGTTCTTCTGTAAGTGTACCCTTCTTCAGGGCAGCTTAGCTGGTTTCTGCCTTTTTCAGGCAGCTGGTCAGATCTTCTCTGCAGCTTTTCTACTCTGAGAGTCTTCCTGGTACCGCTACTCACCTGAAAGTCTTTCTCATCTGAGGGGCACTCTCAGGTTTATGCTTACTCTGGCAAGGAAAGGCATAGTGAATCTGGTCGGTTTCAGGGACTTCCTGAAGCTGTTTTCAGTTCTTTATCTTTTTCCTGAGGGAGCTTCTCTGCAGGATGGATTGTTTCAGTCTAGGAGGAAACTGTTACACAGTAAGGCACACACCTTTACTCCCAGCTCTTGGGGAGAAGGAAAGAAAGGCAGACAAGAGGACACCTGGGGCTTGCTGGCCAGGCAATCTAGCTATTATCAGCAAGCTCCCAGTTTAATGAGAGGAACTGTGTCAAGAAATAAAGTAGAACTAAAGAAGATACTTGGCATTCACTCTAGCCTCAACTATACACATGCATCCCACACACATACCCTAAAGTGCACATGTATACAGATAAATAAATAAACAAGTAAAGATACAAATGTATTTGAGTATGATTTAACAAAACTGTGTTACTTGACTATAATATTTTCCAAACATTTTATTGGTTTCAGACATACAGAGAAATTTGGAATTGTCGTTTAACTTAATCTACATATTAAATAACGAAGGAAACATTCTTTTAAGATTTTCTTAGGGAACCTATAGCCCAAGACCAAGAATTATGGTGCGTGATTTTTTTTTTTGCAAGGGCCTTTTTTTTCCTATAATAAATTTTGTTTAAAAATTTTTATTTAAAGATTCACACCAGACATGATAACACAAGCCTTTAACCCCATCATGTGGGAGGCAGAGGCATGAGGATCTCTGTGAGGACAGGTTAGTCTACATAGCAAGTTCCAGTTCAGTCAGGGCTACATGGAGAAACAATGTCTCAACAACAACAAAATCCATGAACCCAAATTTGAGAGTCAGTGTTATTTGCTATTCTGATTTTCTCACTAAACATAGTATCATAATAATTTTCCTAATGGTCTCATTTTAACTTATAATGGAAAGAAGGTAGAAAACATAAACAAGATTGTCTTATTTATTTATTTATTTATTTATTTATTTATGTTTGAGACAAAGTCTAATTGTACAGGCCCAGTAGGCCCGGAATTGGCTGTGAACCTGTCTCTGCCTCCCAAGTGCTGGAATTATAGATGCGAACCGTGCTTGGTTCTCATATTTATCTTTGTAGGCATTTGAGAAAGAAGACAAATATTTATCATTATTTTTGGCCTCCGTGGTATTTAGTCTGTATTTTATCACTTTATCCACTCTGCAAGCTGTCTTCTACTCTGCCACAACAATGACTTCTAATCTGTAACTGCTTGGTGGACCAAATTTGTAATAATCAGGTCATTTGGACTCCAGGACATCCACTAAACCCATTGTGCATGTTATCAGGGAGCTGGCAGCTCGCCCAGTGAGCAAATAAAGTGTCCCACAGCTGTCAGGCCTAGAATGTCCCCAGGGAGCCTCTGGGAACCATCTGGACGAGTTTCTGAGTGAGGAAGACAGCCCTGCTTCAACATTCCCTTTGGGTGTAGCTCAATGTTCCTGGGTCCCTTTCTTCAACAAAAACGACAGCCAGTTTCTTAAGCACTTAAAAAAGCCCGTTCAAGCTGCCTACCTGTCTACTGGAAACACCATTAAAAGCTTTCATCTATAAGGCAGTATGCCAAAAATCGGTATTTGTCACAAAATAAACTCTCTCTCTCTCTCTCTCTCTCTCTCTCTCTCTCTCTCTCTCTCTCTCTCTCTCTCTCTCTCTCCCCTCTTTCCCTCCCTTTCTCTTTTTCCCACCTTCCTCAGTGCCAGAGATGAAACCCTGAGCCATGTAGACGCTAGGCAAAGAGTTCAACAGCTGAGCTCATTCCCAGCCCTCTCATCTGACATTTCTACCAGTCGTGAGGTAGAAAATACCAGACGTGAACTCTGACTTCCCGAATGACGAACCTGGCTTTAACTAGTACCAGAAAACTGGGAGCAATGTTCATCTTTCAAAATGTTCCAGCCACCTACTGTAACCAGACAGGCCTCTTCCATTTCCAGGAGTCAAATGCAAAGTTTCGTTCTCTGAGATCGACTCTCGGGATCTGTCCAGGCTGGGCCTGAACTCCTGGGAAATAGTCCCCTGGGCTCAGCTTTCTGAGTAGCTAAGACAACAGCATAACCCCCCAATTCCCCCCCAGAACCCAGCTTGACCAATGCATATTAATGCTTGAGCTCTTAACCATGCAAAGAAAGGGTATTGTCAGGCAGCCAAAGACAAACCTTCAAATGACAGACTTGTGTGTGCCCCCGAAAGGACTAACAAGAGAGCTTTGTAGCGGGGAATGGTGTACACCATTCACTCATAGCTCCATTAGGTTTTATAACAGCACAGCAGCATTGCGGCCAGCACACGCCCTGCTGTAAGGCAGCTTTCAAAGGCCATGGGCCATTCACTCACCACTCCAGTGAGATCCTCTGCTGTGTTTAGATGATGAGCAAATCACAGCAGCGTGCTGTAAGCATCTTTAACTTCTCTTTCCCACTATGTAATTTTACCCGGGATCTTACACTTTCGAACTCTATGCTCTTTTCTGCAGCGTGGGCTGCTATAGCTGATGTGCCGTAGTTTTCTACGCCGCTCTCACTGGATTGGCGTTTCTGCCCAGATGTTTTGTTGATCTTTTCTGATTCACTCCAGCCTCCTTATCCTAGAGCACCCATCATTTTCCCTCTTTCCTGATACTTCTGGATTAGTGCCAGTCAACTTTGCTATAGGAAGCTACCCTTTCTCATTCACTCTAGAAGCCCCAATCCAAGATCTTCTCTGTCCCTGGAACCTGAGTGTTGCACCTGTCTTCGTTAGGGTTCTATTGCTGTGAAGAGACACCGCTACCAAGACAACTCTTAGAAAGGGAAACGTTTAATTGGGGCTGGCTTACAGTTTCAGAGGTTCAGTCCATTGTCATCACGGTGGGCAGCATGGCAGCCTGCAGGCAGAGATGATGTTAGAGGAGTTTAGCGTCCTGCATATTGATCTGAAGGCAGCCAGGAGGAGGCTCTCTTCCACCCTGGGTGGAGCCCGAGCATAGGAGGCCTCAAGGCCTGCCTACACAGTGACGCACTTCCTCCAACAAGGCCACACTTCTTAATAGCGCCCTGCTCTATGGTCAACCATTCAAACGCATGAAACTGTGGAGGCCAAACCATCAGTCTAGGCATGGTAAAGTGCATGGCTCCAGGGGCAAAGCTGGGAGAGAGATCACCCAGCAACAACTCGGCCACCTAGGTCTGTTCCCAGTACCTCCGGTTCCTTGCTGACTGCTGCTCTTACTGAGGTCTCATTTCGGCAGCTCCTCCCTTCTGAGAGCTATCATTCTACGTCCCTTAGAGCAACAAACTAGATAGACGAATTGCTACAAAAGCTTTTAAAACTCTCAAGTCCGGGAATGTTCCCCTACTGCTCCTGTTTCTGTTAGCGATATCACAGTCCTCTGTCATTAACTGGGAACTTGGTTTTTATGGCGCTCATTTCTGTTCAAAGGTGTTGTAAGTCTTCTCCAGGGCCTGGCAGTTTTCTCACATGCCAGTTCTAGTAAGTGAATTCAAGGGTTGGAAGAAACTACCCTATCGTTTTGTAGAAGACCATTCCTAGATCTTTCTTTAGCCATGAAGGCTTTGCTCATCTTCCCAAACATGAGACCCTCCCACCTGAGCATGCTGGACTTCTATCAAGACCACTTAGTCACTTTTAGACACACCCTTTGGCTTACCAAATTGCAAGCCTTAGGCAAGAGTCATATCTTGATCATACTTAGGTGTTCTGCAGGATATCACCCTGCCCAGCACATCATATGGTATCCAGTTACCTCCAAGTATTGTATTTGATTTTCCTTGACATTTTAATTAACTGGATATTTAGTATACTTAATTACTTTCCTGTGAGTTTATACTTTTGGTTCTTTTTCATTAACATAAAGTGTTGACAGTAGACTGTATTTATCACATCACTTTGTCACTGGAATTTGATGTTGATTTTATCTTCCATATTTTACTCCGGTCGATATTTTATTAGATGATAATTGCATTGAAAAGGAGACTTTACTTGTATTAAATAATTTTTGTGACTGCATAATACTTCCATGTGTTAAATGAATCAATGAAGGAATAAACTGTTGCCTAGATTTGCACCCCCAATAACGCAGTTTTCCATTTGCTTTACATAGGTAAATGTGAATGTAAGGAACAAGTGTTAGGAAACCCCAAGGCCTTCTGTGGAATGAAGTATTCATATGGTGAGTGTGAATCCTTGATGCTGGTGTATTCTCTATTCAGGCTACGTACAGAGGTTTCTAAGGAAACTAGATGCCTGGCTGATGCGATTCTGTACTGCATTAGATGCTTGGGCAATGGTAAGAAGGCTGTTCATGAGGCATTAATCAAAACTGGGGGTGGCATAGGCTTTGAATCCCAGCACTGGGAGGCAGAGGCAGGTGTATCCCTGTGTGTTTGAGGCCAGCCTGCTCTACAAATGGAGTTCCAGGATAGCCAGACTACACAGAGAAACTATCTCAAAAAAGCAAAACAAAAGATTGGTGATTCACCTAGGTCTGTTTCCCAATATCTCTAAATATTCTTCTACCATTCAAATGCCAAAAATATATAGCATATGGCAGAAGGAAAATAGTTTCTCTAATGAATGACTTTACTGTCTTCCAATTCTAAATGGCTCTGTAATCATAGTGTATTACACTGTGTAGCAGTGAGTTGGTTAACTGCTCTGGCTCCCAGCAAGTTGTGCACACACTGTACCTGCCTGAGAGCTGTCTAGATTCTCTCTCGAATGAAAGACACACAGACACAGACACACACACAGACACACACAGACACACACACACAGACAGACACACACAGACACAGACACACACACAGACACACACACACACACACACACACACACACACCCCAGGTAATTTTGTTATGCCTTGGCAAGCTCAGTGGCTGGACACTCCTAACCCTCCCCAAAGCCAGCGCATTCTCCCCTCCTCCAGCATTCCTGACTTAACGCCTCTTAAATCTATATTTTATCTTGTTCCCCTGGCTCCGTCTGGGCAGCCCCCTTATCTTTGCTGCCCAAGACGCTTCTGAGCAGCCTTTCTGGGGGCCACTTCTCTTCTTCTACCTACATTTTGGTGGTTCCTCCCTCCTGTTCCCTCCTCCTGCTTTCTCCATCCTACTCCCTTCTTCTCATGGAGATCCCTTCTTTCCTCACTGTGTTTCTTCTCCCGGGAACCTAGAAGCACTCTCTCTCTCTCTCTCTCTCTCTCTCTCTCTCTCTCTCTCTCTCTCTCTCTCCCTCCCTCCCTCCCTCCCTCCCTCCCTCCCCACCCACCCCCTGCCCCAGCCATTGGCCATTGGCTCTTTATTGATCAATCAAAAACCAATAGGGGATGGGGATTTTCAGTTTTTGGACACACAGATTCCAGATTTGGGGGCTGAATCCAGACAAAGCGTTAGAACCAATTCCCAACAACACTGTGTGCTACAGGGAGGGAGGGAAGGAGGGAGGGAGGGAAGATTGTAGGTATTTTTATTACAGAGGAATGATAAATGTTTGAACTGGTCTACTTTATTCTACATTTTACAATGTGTATATTAAAATATCACATAGGATTTCATAGGCGTGCTATTTCTATGTGTCAATTTAGAAATATTTTTTAATTATTGGAAATTAAAAGCAGGGTCTGGAGGGATGGTTCAGCAGCTAAGAACAGTTCTAGTCTAGCAGAGGACCAGGGTTTAGTTGCCACAGAGCAGCTCACGATGCTCGCTGTCACTCAAGGAGGGGATCTGATGCTTTCTTCTGGCCTCCCTGGGCACCAGGCACATGTGTGGTGCACATACATACATGCAGGCAAACACTCATACACATAAAATCAGAATAAATAAATCTTAAAATAAATCAAATGAGAAGAATACTGAAGCACTTCCAGCAAGTAGGAGTGCAGTCTGCCTCACCTGGTCAGCCCAGATTGTAGTTCAAAGAACAGTAAATAATCAATAATGTTACGTAACCTCTGTAGAAGGATGTAAAATATACTCTACCCAAGCATTTTGTTCTCTATCATAATATCATACACAGTCAACCAAAGGGGATAATATGATCTGAACCTAAATTAAAACCAGGACAATATTTCTACTCTCCTACTTATTCTCCCTGTAGATTTGATGCATCATTAGACTTCGTCTTGAATTTTCTTTCTTTCTGAGACAGGGTTTCTCTGTGTAGCCCTGGCTGTCCTGGAACTCACAGAGATCTGCCTGCCTCTGCCTCCCAAGTGCTGGGATTCCGGTGTGTGCTATTGTGCCTGGCTCAGCTGAATATACTTAAAACTGTATTTGCAGTGAATAGGCAATGGTTAATATCTTTCTGGTGTCATAATATTGGAGGAGGCAAAAGTTGAGATTTCCAAATAAAGGGAAAATAAAATATAAATGAGATTAAATCACCGAAAAAGTGAATGAGCCTCGTGACCTTAAAGGCAGATTTCTGTATCCTGATTTTCATTAACTCGCCCTTCCATCACACTTGGGAATGACTATTCAAATAGTTCCAGTTTCAAAAGAAAACATGGAACCCGTAAGCTTTTTCTTTCTTTCTTTTTTTTTAATGTTTTGAATTATGTCATTACAGTGTTAAAAATCAAGATTTTATCAGCTCATGATAAAGGTTCCCACGCTGAGGTCAACGTGAAGATTAAGAAAGTCTTACAGGCTACCAAACTGAAGATCTTACGAGGCAAGAGAACACTCTATCCCGAGTCCTGGACTAACAGAGGCTGCACCTGCCCGATCCTCAATCCAGGTGAGCACCAGTTAGACTTGGTCCACCGTGTGAGCCTTGTCTCTGTGCACTGGCTGTCTTACGGTACATCCTCCGAACCAAACCTCCTTAAAAGGATGTCTCCTTTCACCTTATGAATACTGCGTAAAATCCAAAAGGAATTCTTTGAACTAACATTAAAATACACAAAATCAAAAGCCTCCTCCATGTGCTCTAAAAAGGGAAAGGATTTTAAAGTCCAGCAATATAACACTTTCTATCCGGAAAGAGCAACCTCGGATTGGTTCCGGGTGCCTGCTGCGTGGACCGCACTGCCGCGAGATATAACCGCTTTGTGTGTTATTTGAAAGCGAGGCCCTACTACAGGAGAACCTGCTCCCCAAGGAAGCACCAATGCAAAAGCCCATCTGTGCAAATAACACTGAAACCGCTTCTGCTGCTGCACGAGAAGCATCTGTTTCTCCTGGATCGAAAACAACTCCCAAGGTTTCATCGGGTTGCTTTCCGTTGAAAGATCATTCTGGTTTGAAATGAGAAACAGCCGGGGGGGGTGGGGTGGGGGGATGATAATTCAAATACAATCTTAGTGAGACCTGGAATGGAGCGAGATTTGATTTGAACCTTAAGACTATAAGGCAGAGATGGTGGCGATAGCGGTCATAGATGAGTTCTTATGACCCCTTAGGGGTCCGGGCTTCCGGGACTCTGTGGAGATAGCCCTCCGGCAGTGGTACTCTCAGAATGTGCACCAGCTCAGAGAGGGATCTCTCGTGACAACTGTCCATGGGGATGTGTAAGAACTCTGCTGATGGTACCAAAACCCGAGTCGTCCTACATGTAAACAACGTCCACCTCCCCGACTGTGTCTGCACCTACTTCTCTACTCCCTTGCTAAATTTGAAAGCAGGGCTAAGCTTTCTTATCATAGTCCTTCCAATGTCCACTCTAGCCCTCAAACAATACTAACATAGCCATCAGTAACAGGTTCCGGGAAAACAAATACTTCTTCCCTCTTCTGCCTTTTGTGATTTCCTGTGTATGCGGTAGGGCACCGCTGAGACAGGTGCATCATTTGTATCCTGGGTCCAATTTATTATTGGGGAATCCCTTATGAGCCAGGAGACCACAGTTATGTTAATAAGAGCTCTTAATTAACAAATTAAAAGAAACAGATAACAGCAAAACTACAAATAAAATATCCCTTTAGTCTGAAACACAATAAACAGTGATTTAAAAAAAAAAAAAGTAATGTTTTCTCAAGTTAACTAACATTTTGGTACCTTCATCCCTCTGATGTTTAGTTTACTTAATTCCATTTACAGTTCAATAAGATAGAAGGAAAACTTCCTTAATGGTAAAAAATAAATAGTTCCAAAGAATAAGTAAGAATCTGGGATTTTTGAATACAGGAAACAAAGAGTCATTTATTTATATTCTGTTTTCCAATGATCTGTGCTTAAGGGCTCTTCTGAGCAATTTTCTATTATCTTGGCAAAGGGGGAGAGGTGAGAGAGAGATGAGAGAGAGAGAGAGAGAGAGAGAGAGAGAGAGAGAGAGAGAGAGACTAATCCAGTTTTGCCGGATGACATTGAAAACAAAGCTTCGGCCATCTGCGCCACTCTCCAGGAAGTGAGCTCTATTTCCTACTCAAGTCTGTGCCAGCGTCAAAGAACCAACGAGTTCGTCACAATTGAAAACATAAGCACAATTATTCAAAGAATTCTTGAAAACATGTTTACTTGCTTTGAAGAAAAATCTGGAAACCGCCAAAGCAAAACCAGACACAGTTTCATTTTGCTTTTGTTTTTCCATTTTTACAAGTCCGATGCCTAAAACCAAGGAAGACTGATAAGAAAACTCTGAAACCTTCCGCCTCAATGTGTCTTCCCAGCAGCCTCTGAAAAGGAACCTCTAAACCCATGTATTGCATCCCAGCGCTCAGGAGGCAGACAGGTGGATTCCTCAGTTTGAGGCCAGCCTGGTCTACAGAGTGAGTTCCAGGACAGCCAGGGCTACACAGAGAATCCAAAAGGGGAGGGGGCAGAGAAGAAAGGAAAGAAAGGAGAGAGAGAGAGAGAGAGAGAGAGAGAGAGAGAGAGAGAGAGAGAGAGAGAAGCACTCTACTATTCATCCATGCATACAACCTTGTCTTCTGTGACACCAAAGTACACTTTCTTTTTTCATAGATAAAAAAAGCTTTGTGCCTTCAAACATATAACAAAGCAGACATCAATCTGTAAAGATAGACAAATTAAATATAAAGTGCTACTGGGACTGGAGAGGTGGCTCACTGGTTAAGGGCACTGGCTCCTTTCCCAAAGGTCCTGGGTTCAATTCCCAGCAGCCACGTGGTGCCTCACAACCATCTGTAATGGGATCTGATGCCCACCTCTGGCTAGTGTAAAGACAGGGCACTCACATATATAAAATACATAAATAAATCCTTAATACACACACACACACACACACACACACACACACACACACTACTAAGAGATATAAATGAAGACACTATGTGTTATGATTTGATGTTTGTCTGAGAGTTCTATTGCAGTGAGCAGACACATGACCAAGGCCACTCTTATAAGGACAACATTTACTTGGGGCTGGCTTCCAGGTTCAGAGGGTCAGTCCATTATCATCAAGGCGGGAACATGGCAGCATCCAGGCAGGCATGGCACTGGAGCTGAGAGTTCTACATCTTGTTCCAAAGGAAGCCAGGAAGCATCCTCAGGCAGCTAGGAGGAGGGGTCTCCAAGCCCACCCCACAGTGACACACTTCCTCCAACAAGACCACACCTTCTAATAATGCCACTCCCTGGGCCAAGCATATGCAAACCTTCAAAATGGTACACCATACCATTCAATATCATTTATATAAGTTTTATATCAATATAGTAAATGGTAAAGACCTGTACTATTTGTTCTATTTATGGCTTTAAAGTAATTTAAAATACTTGATCTTTGTCCTTTTTTTTATTTGTATTTTTAAACACATATTTGTATTTTGTGTGTATGCATGTTTTTACCTGCATGCATGTCTGTGCACCATGTTCATGCAGTGCCTAGAGGCCTGGAGAGGGTGTTGAGTCTCCTCGGATTGGAGTTACAAATGGTTGTAAACTGTCATGTGGGTGCTCGGAATCGAACCAGGGTCCCCCATAAGAACAGCCGCTGCTCTTAACCACTGAGTCATCTCACCAGCCCTGAAGTTCTGGTGGATTTGTAAATGCTTATTGTGTTTGTAAAAAGAGAACTTTATTATTTAAGTATTAGGCAAAGCAATACACACACACACACACACACACACACACACACACACACACACGAGTGCATAGCCATGCAAGTGTCCTAGCTCTGAGTTATAGCAACAGTCCTTTTTTATTTGAGACAAAGTCTTGCTACATTGCCCAGGTGACCTCAGACTTGGGATTCTCTTGCCTTAGTGTCCCAAGTAGCCATAATAACTAGCGTTACAGACATGTGTCACTACACATGGCTCATAAATTTAAACTGATACTTATTTGAATTTTAACATCTAGTGTCTTCATTAAAACTTCTGAAGAATACAGCTTTTTGTCTTAGAAAGTTATAGGCATAATTATTTTTTTCTAATCCTAGCCTTTATAAAATTGTTTCTGCATGTCAAAGTTGACACCACGTGGGATACCGTCATTTCCTTAATTAATACAGAAAGAGACAGGACTGTGTCTGTGCAGTTGATAGCCAAGCTTTTTTTTTCTTAAGCCTGAACTTTTTTAATTATAAGGGCAGCAATGAGTGTGATCGAGTTTCATTAGTTTTTGTCATTGTTTTTATTTTATTCATAAGCAAGCTACTTATAGTCATTCCTCAAAGTGTATAGAGAATGTGTGTCCTTTTACGACACCTGTAACTTTCCTTTAACATTTTTCTTTTTCTTTTTTCATTTATTTATGTTTGTGATCACACTGCCTCTGTCATCAGACACACCGGAAGAGGGCATCCGATCCCATTACAGATTGTTGTGAGCCACCATGTGGTTGCTGGGAATTGAACTCAGGACCTCTGGAAGAGCAGTCAGTGCTCTTAACCGCTGAGCCATGCTTCCAGCCCAATATTTTTCAAATAGTTGCTTCATTTTTGCAAAGTCTTTTTGGTTTGGTTTGGTTTGGTTTGGTTTGGTTTGGTTTGGTTTGGTTTGGTTTGCTTGCTTGTTGTTCTTCCAGACTGGGTCCCTCTGTGTAGCTCTGGCTGTCCCGGAACTCTCACTAAAGGCTAAGTTGTGGAACTCACTCTATAGACCAGGCTGGCTTCGAATTCAGAGACCCACCTGCCACTGCCTCCCAAGTGCTGGGATGACAGGTGTGCGCCAGCACCACCTGATTCGTAAAGTCCTTCTTAATTGCTGCTGCCAAACACACACAGCGATCTCCAAGGAATATTGATGGATCAAGTGCCCATGGATCCCCTCCTCCTCTCTCAGTCGGGGTGGAACAATACGGAAGTCAAGATTCAGACAGCTCTGAGTTTGAGTCCCAACCCCTGAGCCTCAGTTTCTCACTTGTACAGAGGAAGAGACAAGGGACTTTATAAGTCATTGTCGAGGTCACACGAGATAACATGTGCACAGTATATGGTGTATATTATATACTAAATGTCATCTGTCAGTATCTGTGACCCTCCATCTTATAAAACCTGTGTAAAACCATGAGCCAGTAACGCTGGACCTGCTAAGGTCACAGCACGTGCTTTAATCGAGTTTAATGTGTGCCCAGTGGTGATGCCGCAAACCTTTGATCCCGATACTCTGGAGGCAGGGGCTGGAGGATCTCTGTGTGTTGCAGGCCAGCCTGGTCTACAGAGCAAGTTCCAGGACAGCCAGAGAGCTACGTGGAGAAAAAACTGCGTCTTGAAAAGACAAAAACAAACTCAAAACAAAGGCCAAAGGGTGTAACTCACGTATCCTGTTTGTGTTTTCAGGCTTGGAGTACCTGGTAGCTGGCTATGAGGACGTGAGAACAGGCAGATTAATTGTGAATATGAAAAGCTTCGTCCAGCCCTGGAAACCAGCTCTTGGGAGAAGAGTCATGCACATCTTAAAAAGAGAATGCGTGGAGCACTGAAGAAGGTCTTAAGCACACAGGGGCTCTTCTCTGAGTAGCAGACACACAAGACTAATGAAAAAGAGACCTCGAAATAAAACTGGAATATTTTTTTAAGTGCCAAAATGAGGGGGGGGGAGTGTTCCAATGTGTAGGTCTTGACTAACCATATCCATTCTAGATCTGTGTTTGAAGACAGTCTTGCTCCATAAAGAGAAATGGAAACCCCAAGTCCATACCTGCTTTAAGTGAGACTGCTTCTGAAAGCCATAGTTTACTGAGAATATCTTAACAGAGACACGATATCTCACAGGCATCCATTCCCTGACAGGGTCTCCCCCCCCCCCCCCCCCCCGCTTCAGATACGTGTTTGAAGCTATTTAAGGAAATCAATGAGGTTTTTTAGGGACATACCCTCCCCAGCCCCCCCCCACACCCCACCCTCCAGCTCTACTCGTAGGAAAGGCATTTCTTAAAAAGAGCCTTGTCTTGTGTGCTGTGTGTGGACGTCGGTGTGCAGGATGCGGATGGGACTTCTCGTGTGTATATATCGTATTTCCCTGTGTAAAGCACTTTACCTACCATGTATGTTGTGAAAGTCTGGAGACTGCGACTGTCAGGCGGAGAAGAGAAGGGCTGCCTGAGGACCCTACTGAAACAGAAGCTCCACCACTGAGGATGGAGAGGAGCCGTGGCTGAAGGGAGCTATGCGGTTAGCTCCAGACACTGGGAGAAACACTGTAAGCACACAGCCTGAAAGGAGAATGTTTGTGTGTGAAGTCTCGGTTTGGGGTGAGAGTTTAGATTGTGAGATACTGGCCATAATGAAACGAGAGAGAGAGAGAGAGAGAGAGAGAGAGAGAGAGAGAGAGAGAGAGAGAGACTTTAAAAGAAAACATAAATGTAGAAACATGTTTGCCTAGAGGGGAAGTAGACGTCAAATGTCAAAAAAAAAAAAAAAAGCTCATTTATTTGTGAGGCACTTGTACACACTTCGAAAATTATTGTAAACACAGAATTTGTTCTATTTTTTGTTTAGTATTTAAACATGAGTATCGGACCAGTTCTCTTCCTTCTTGTATTAACAGTAAATACCTGCTCCTAACCCAGCATATGTGATAGTTTACCAGCTTGCTCATTCTCTCTTCCCTCTTCCTGATCCGGGCTTAGCCTGGCTGCAGACGGTTTCTACTGTACTTGAACTTACAAACCAGGAACCACAGTGCCGAAACCTTAGATCCATATCCGGAGCATATTTTTCCCTGAGGTCCTGTGGACTCACAAATATATATATATATATATATATATATATATATATATATATATATATATATATATCTTTGTGACTTGGTTTTTATATTTCATGTATGTAATAAAGGCAGATGGCCTCCTGAACTCTGTCTCCTGACCAATTCTTCACCGATGCTACAGATGAGCGTCTCTTAATAAGGGAACTTAAATCTAATTCCAAGAGGAATTAACTTCAAGGGACCGGGGAAAGGGCTCAGTGGGTGGAAGCATTCGCCATGCATGCCTGAGGACCTGAGTCAAGCCCTAGAACCCACACAATAAAAGAAACGACCGTTGTCCTCTGAATTCTATGTGTGCATCAGAACACATACGTGCCAACACCTCTCTCTCTCTCTCTCCCTTCCTCCCTCCCTCCCACACCCCCCCACACACACACTAAACAAATAGTCTTAAAAGACAATACTACCCAGTTACTCTAGGATTTAGGAACAGAGTAGAAGCAAATTCAAATGGGTTTTCTTTCTACAGCCTTTGGATGTTACATTGCTGTTTTTATAACATACTTTTTTGTTATGGTTTCTGTCGCGAACCAATCCTTTAACAGTTGAGTCATCTCTCCAGCCAAACATACTTACTTTTAAACTCATTTAATTTTGATATCGTTTAGTGAGGAGTATCCACACCACGGCAGTCAGGTCGAGGTCAAAAGGCAACTGGCAGGAGCCCTGCTTCCCATCCACTATGTGAGTTCCAAGGCTCTTACTCAGTCAGGCTTGGCCGAAAGCGCCTTTACCCACAGAGCCCTCTCACCTGCTGTAAGAATCATAACAGTTCACAGTTGAAAGCACGAAAGAGGGCTAGTGAGATGGGTCAGTGGGTAGTCATGTCTGTCAGCAAACCTGACAGCCTGACTTCAACACCCAGGTCCGACATGGTGGAGGGAGAAGGCTGACTCCCAACAATTCTCTGATTCTCCATACCTGCACCATGGCGTGCGCGCGCGCGTGTGTGTGTGTGTGTGTGTGTGTGTGTGTGCATGTACACACACACACACACACACACACACACATAAAATAAGAAAAATATTTCTATTCCAACCATCCTCCATTAACAATCAGTATTATTTAGTATTTATAAAGTAGATCATTTTCCACGAATATATGTGTAGGTCATGTATGTCATCTCCTCTCTCTCTCTCTCTCTCTCTCTCTCTCTCTCTCTCTCTCTCTCTCTGTCTTTCTCTATGTGTGTGTGTGTACCTTCTACACGATCAGGACTACATCATATATATATTCCTGCAAAATCTGCTTTCGCCTGTAGCGTGTCTCCTGGCTTCTTACGTCTTCCTATCTATCCCAGAAGATGAACAAGTATCTGGTATTACAATTTTCGGGCAATTTATACAACATATTGGGTACTATATCGTACCCGGAAAAATAGTTTGAAAGCATCAGATATAGGATTTTCCATTTCTCTTAAAATATTGCCCTTTAAAAAGGACAGCAGATGTGCTGGTTATTAAAAAAAAAATACTAGAGCACGAAATGGGAATCATTAAGTAGGGAAAAAAAACTCAGAACAATGCACAGAATCACCCCCCCCCCAGCCTAAGGGAACGATTGTGGGATTGTACACTATCTTAAAACATAGCAATGTGTGTCCTTCTGGGGGACATAGGTTTCTCCTTTATATACATCCACACTACTCGGCTTGCCTTCACTGACCGTGGGCTGGGTTTGCCTTCACTCTCCCCAACAATTAAAATTCAGCTGGTGGTTTGTTTTTTGTTTTTTGTTTTTTTAAAATGGAACTGAGTAAAATCATGACTAAAAGTTTAATCTTATCTAATTTGCCTAATTGTTTGGGCTTTAATATGTTTTTCCTTTCTGTTGACAGTTTGGACCTTACGTGTCCCCAGGTCTAAGGCCCACATGCAAAAGGTTTGATCATCAACCCTGGTGGCGCCTGATGGCAGGAAGGGAGGTCCCCTTGGAGGGGATGCTGGGGACACAGCTCATTCTTCTCCGGACCTCTTTGCTTTCTGGCTACCACAACATGAGGTGTCTTGTTCTCCCACACCCATGTCCTGATAGTTTACCTCAGCACAGGCCCAAGTGACCATGGATTGGAACGTCTGTTACTGAAAACCCTTTTTCGTTTAAGATATTTGTCTCAGGTATTTGCCATGACAGCAAGCTGACTCTGTGACTATAATTTCCCTCCTGATAGTTGCTCTTCAAGGCGCATTTCTTGCATCATTAAAAAGAAATCTTTAGGGGCTGGAGCCATGGCTCAGTGGCTAAGAGCACTGACTGTTCTTTCAGAGGACCTGGGTTCGATTCCCAGCACCCACAGAGCAGCTCATAACTGTCTGTAACTCCAATATCTGACACCCTCACGCAGACATGACGTGCAGGCAAAACGCCGATACGCATAAAATAAAAACAAACAAGTTACTTTTAAGAAGAAATCTTGAATGTAAGGATTTCTTAAGTGTCTCGATTCTGAAATCATTTGCGGTCTCTCCTCTGCCTCATCCAACATCCTCTGAGCATCCTTTGGCCCAAAGTTAGGGGTGGTGAAGTCAGGCGAGGACAGTCTTGGAGAAGAAAAGGGGAAAGAATTCTCATTTTGTTCCTCACTACATCCCATCCCCCTACCCGTCACTGCCTTGGTTCTGTACGCGCGCTCTCTTGGGAGCATTTCACAAAATAACCACCTGGATGCCGAGTCAACAGAGTCCAGGAAAACTTCCGTCTATGGCAGCATATGAACCCAAACACACACCCTTCAGGAGCCGCTGGGAAAGTTTGCGTCCCTAGAGCTTTCTTGCCTGTACCGCTGGGCTTAATTAGTCAGCCAACCGTTAAGCAATCTCCACATACCTATCCTCGTGATGTGCCTGAGGTCGACAGTCTGTGCCCCCTTCTTACATCATTCTCCCTGCAGAGGGATGTTACTAATGTTTAGTATTTGATGCAATGGAAAGTCCCAATAATAGGATAATCTTTTAATAGTGTCCATGGAATGAGGTCAAATCTGTGGGGATGCGGCCGCGAGTCAAGAGGCGCCGTCCATCTGGCTGGATTAAGCAAACAAGCGAGTCCTAGTACGGGTAAACAGTTCTTTGGGACACTTTACATTCTTGCAAAGCAAATCCTTTTTCTAAAGCGATCAGAGATGGCACTCTGAAGGGTGGGGAAAAGAGCCCTGGAAAACGTCTCCTGGTGGCGGTGCCCCCACCACTCCCCCGGAATGCCTGAGAATAAGGGCGAGCGCCCCGTGTGCCCCTTGTCAGAGGTCCCAGGACCACACTGCTTGTGTAGTCATTGTTCAGATGATAAACAGTCTTCTGATGTAACCAGAGAGCCAGGGTTACAACTTATTTCCCACAGTTTGGAAGGAAAATATTTATGAGCAGCTTCAACTTTGCAAGGGAGATCGGTATGATAAGAATGGAAAGGAGGGGAAGGAGTGCGCCTCGCATGACTGATGGCTTGTTCTGAACCGTCCTCTCGGAGAAGGATGTGTCTGGCTGTTCTTTCTCAGGCACGGTGCCCCGCGCCTGGCATTGCAGCCAAGATGTGTAGATGTTTCTGTACTGTTCAAACGTGAATGAGTTTGCTGGACACCTGCAATCTTTTAAATGATAAATGCTCAGGTTTCCAGTATCCATGCATGCCGAAAAACTAAAAATGCAGAGAGAGAGAGAGAGAGAGAGAAAGAGAGAGAGAGAGAGAGAGAGGCAGAAACATGGACCAAACACTTCGAAAATGTGAGACTGCTCATTGCAGTCAGGGCGAGGGGTACAAAACCGCAGTAGATCAGTGGCTTAGACCACCCGAGTGGCCCTGGATGTGATAAATCACTGTATTTTTTTTTGTCGGAACAGGAGGGAATAGCAGCCAGATAAGGAATCATGTTTGTCAGGGGGAAAAAAGTGGCTTCTTCTAGCAAAATTTTCACAGTCTCAGAACAGTGATCTACTCAGAACTCCTGGGTGCTACCAGCAGTGGAGAATAAAACCTGGTGACTTCAGCTCAGTGTAGTGGCCCCACCTCTTTAATCCCAGCACTTGGGAGGCAGAAGCAGGAGGATCTCTGTGAATTCGAGGATACATAGAGAGATTTTTGTCTCCAAAAAAAAGAGCAACAAAAAACTAAAAATTCGCAAGTAAGACAGGAAGTCTCTGCAGGCAAAGGCACCTGCCCTCTGCCCTCTGCCCTCTGCCCTCTGCCCTCTGCCCTCTGCCCTCTGCCCTCTGCCCTCTGCCCTCTGCCCTCTGCCCTCTGCCCTCTGCCCTCTGCCCTCTGCCCTCTGCCCTCTGCCCTCTGCCCTCTGCCCTCTGCCCTCTGCCCTCTGCCCTCTGCCCTCTGCCAAGGCCTGACAATTGAGTAATTGAGTTTTGATCCCCAGAACCCACACAAAGGTGGAAAGCAAGAACTGATTCCACAAAACTGCTCTCCGACCTCCCGACTGTGCCACAGTACACGCCTCCAACCGCTTACATATGCAGTACTCCAATAATTAACTGTTAATTTAATTCTACAAACGAGGTATTTTTCTAAGTGCTATCTAGGTATTGCTTTCGCTTCGTTCTCCTAAACACCGCTGATGTGTGCTCTATTGCTGTGTCCATTTCCCAGGTGAGGAAACTGAGGCACAGAGAAACTGAACTGTGTGAAGCCTGGGTTTGAACCTATGCATTCTAATTCACGATGCTCACGTCTCAAGCTTTAATAGGATTCTGGAGTCATTAGGTATCCGAGGGAAAGTATCCATAGCAACCGATGCTAACGATGACATTTTCTTAGCAGTCCTTTCTCTTGAACCATGTTTTAGAGAAGAGCATTGAAGCTCCGCATTTTTCTTGTTTTCCTTCTCCAGACTCCAGGCTCGTGTATTCCTCTATTGTATTCCTGTGGCCACACGATTTTTCTACCGCCTTTGTCCTAGTTATGACACTGCCAGCCACCATTTATACTAAGTCGAAATAGTAGGGGGCCTCCCTTTGACCTCCACCCTTTCCCCTTGGCCTTGCTTTGTAAGGTCCCTCTGGGCAGTAAAGCTGCTTTTGCATTCGTCAGGAACGACCCTGACCACGCTACGGTGAGACTCGGCAGCGTGTCCAATCAATTCTCTCAGCTGCGACGTGTGCTGCGTGGGCAAGGTCCGCTTGCAAGATGAACGAGAGGGCAGTACACCGGAGAGAGACGGGGAGCAGGGGCAACTGCAGAACGCAGGCACTTTGTGGACCTCAGATGGCTAGGAAGAGGCAGAAGACAAAGGGGGAAGGACTGCAAAGGGGAAGCTGTAGCTGCAAACAGAGCCAGGCGGCTCATCACTGTAGTAAGCGTGGGTAAAAAATTTCAGAGTACATTCAGCCAACGATTTCCTTCATAGCTACACATCCATATGGATATTTATCATTGAGTATTTCTTTTTTTTTCTTTTTTTCTTTTTTTTTCGGAACTGGGGACCGAACCCAGGGCCTTGCGATTGCTAGGCAAGCGCTCTACCACTGAGCTAAATCCCCAACCCCTCTTTTTTTTTTAATAATTTTTTTTTCCGGAGCAGGGGACCGAACCCAGGGCCTTGCGCTTGCTAGGCAAGAACTCTACCACTGAGCTAAATCCCCAACCCCAGGAGGAACATTTTAATAGGTTCCGTTAGTGACTCAGACAGAGGTGGTATCTCGGACTGAGGAACATGGCCATTAGAGCCATCTCTGGAACAGCCTTCACAAAGTCATAAAATGATTCGTTAGTGTGACTCTGCAAATATATCTCCGTCTGGCCATAAATCTACTTGGTCTTTGTCAGAGATGTCACTTTATGAACAACGGAGTCTTTGGCCCTGCTACAGCAAGGTGAGCTAGGCTACTAAGAGAATGGAAGTCGAGAAACGTTAAATTCAAAGGATCTCTCCTAGTCCACTTAGTATGGCCTTACGTCCTAAGCTTTGTGAATGTGACTGTGAGGTACCTGCCTTGTCTGTCTTTAACACCTTAACTCCTCAGTTCGCTTCGGCCATCTTCTCTCCCATGACTTGCCGCTGTTCACGTTCACCATCTTGTCTCCAGTCGCCTTCTGGTTCTTATTGCTGAGAATTCCATTAAGGTGACAGACAAGCTCTAAGCTTTCCTTCTGGTCTTGGGCTAACTTGCCCCTGGCCTCGTCAGGTGGCTATTCTTGAACAAGAGATTAACAGACTTAAAGAAAGTCATCCTAGTGAAACACTTTCCCGTTTCCCTACTTTACAAAGTCTCCCTCAGATAACGCTTTGTGGACCCAAGGGAACTGGGTAAGTCACAGAAAAGCTTTTAATGGGCAGTTCTAATCGAGGATCTCTGGTGCTGGTGGCAGGCCAGTGCAGGAGATATTTTTGGTCAGATGTGCCTTTCAATGGCTCATAAATCAGGTTGCCTGGACAGCTTCCTAATTTCCCCTCAGGCTGTGCCAGTCTCGATCACACACTCGGCTACACCCCACTGTAGGCTCAAGTAAGGAGAAAGGTGAATGAGAAATGACATTGGGAAAGGCCAGCATAGGGCCTGCCTCTAAAGCATAGAGCCAAAAAAACAAATAAACCAGGAACACAGGCTCCACACTTCAGTTGTCCTTCTCACAGGTGAGAAATAAAACACAGGCTAGCCTATTCCTTGCTGGACACGAAGAGAAAAATCAAGGGAAAGAGGAAAGACTCGGCATCTCTTCCTGTGAGAAGACTCCCGTCCGGCCCGTGACAATCTGTCACAGACGCTTGCCTGGCAGTGCCCTGCAGTGACCTCCATAGCTTCTGATAACAGCTGAGAACATGAAAGTGGACGTTTCTACCAACGTGCTCTGTGCACGTGAGCGATACCGTGCTAAACCATTCAGAAACGCAGCAAAGACGTTCTCGAACAGCATTGCCCAGTTCGTCCATTTTGCTCAGCTCTGAATTTTACATGTTTTACCAAATGTCTCAGAGAAGCAAAGGAAGTTAAGAAAGCCCTCCCCCAACATTTCATTTAACCCACTACTATCCTATTAAAACCATATTATCTTTCAACTAATCTGACCCCCCGCCCCCCAGAACTCCCAGGGACTAAACCAGCAACCCAAAAGTACACATGGAGGGACTCATGGCTCCAGCCACATATGTAGCAGAGGATGGCATTGTCTGGCATCAGTGGGAGGGGAGGCCTTTGGTCCTGTGGAGGCTCAATGCCCCAGTGTAGGAGGATGGGAGAGTGATTAAGGTGGGAATGGGGGAGTGGGTAGGGAGCACCCTCATAGAGGCAAAGGGGAGGGGAATTGGATGGGGGTTGCGGAGGGGAAACCGGGAAGGGGGACAACATTTGAAATGTAAATAAATGAAATAACGAATAAAAAAACAAAAAAAAATTTATCCTGTCGGCAAAGCAACGATTAAAGCCCAATATTGTTCATAGTCAATTGTTCAGGATAAGTATCTGTTTTAAGTATGTTTTTTCTTTTTCAGACAGGAAGTGAATTAGCACGTGTAAGAACCAAACATTAAGTGTCCTACAACATCGAGAGTGGCTCAGAACCTAGTGGGGAGCAATGGATAGATATTTGCCCCTTTTAAATAATTATTTTAGCGGATAGAATAACGAGTTCTGCTAGGACATAATATACATCTGTATCACTGTGGTTTGCTCACCCCATGCTGTCCTTCCAGGTCCCCACAGCTTCCCTTTCCCAACCCTAGTATCTCAACTAAAGAAACCCAAGCAACGGGACTGGGGCTAGAGATGTGAGTGAGCGGCAAACAGATACCTTCAGAGTTCCAAACATCCTTGCACTAATAATCACGCTTCTTCTTCTCTTGGATGTAGGTATCATTACTTCGTTTCAAAGACGAAGACTGTAGAACTAAAGACAGTAAAATAATTTGTCCAAGGCCACGTAACAATCCCTAGCAAAGCCAAGTGTTCAAAACTAGAGGCCGTTAAATTGTAAGATCCCTCAACTACACAACACTGCTTTAGAGTTCTGTCCTCCCTAAAGCTCCGTGCTCCCTAAAACTCCATGTTCCCTAAAGCCCCGTGCTCCATAAAGCTTTGTGCTCCCTCCTCGGTACAATTTGTTAGGTTGTAACTCTGCATTGATTTATTATCCCCTATCACCCACCTCTGTGGTCGGCATAGTTCTGATTGTGAGGAGATAGCAGTGAACCCCATCAAACCCCTACTCTGACTGTGCTTAGCTACTCAGGGGTGGAGGGGCCTTCAGAAGATGGCTATCCTAATCTGTTGCTTCTCAAACCATAAGTGGACCTACCCAGCACTTGATATCTGTGACAGACTAAAAGACATTTCCAGCCAGGCACGACAGTGTGTCCATCTTTCATCTCACCACTCAGAAGGCAGAGGCAGACAGATCTCTGTTAGGTCAAGGCCAGACTGATCTACACAGTGAGTTCCAGATCATCACGACTGTCCTAAACACGGTGTCTAAGTGATTGATAGATTTCCAGAATAGGAAGATATCGTGGTTGGGAAATGGACACAAAGAAGAAGTCCTTGAGGTCTGCCTAATGCCTAGGAGAAGGCAGCAGAAGGTCTTCCTCCCACTGCTGACGAGGTCCTTCCCTGCACCGAGCCCATGAGTTCTCCTAATGCCTTATTGCTTACTTTCAACAGCTCTGCCCGAAACCCCTGTGTGAGGAAGCCAAGCTCTCCCTCGCTAGTCTACGCTGGGAAATACCGGGTAGCTTTGCTCCCTGTGAGCCAGCCAAGGGCTGTTCTCATCCAATCACAGTAGCACAGGAAGATCCCTTTGCTTCTGAGAAGTGACAGTGACCATAACAGAAGAGAAATCCTAGGCATTCTTTCAAGCCATTGGCGAGTCACAGCACATTCAGGTCCCTCAACTCACGTCAAAACTCTAGTACTGTCCGTATGTGCTTTGTACATTGAACGGACCAAAGCCCAGTAATTAACTCCGCCGCCCACCCCCTGCCTCATTTATTGTGTGCTGCGAGCTGATTCTACAGGGAGGTCAACCTGGGATTAAGTGAATTACCCTCAGGCTTTGGGCGAAAACAGAGGGCGGTGGTTTACAATCTCCACCACAGAGTCTCAAGCCAACACTTGTGAGCCGGGAGTTTGTGCAGAAGAGTTCACCCACTGGGCATTGACAGTACGTCCATGACTCTGTGTGGCTGCCCCACCAGGAAGTCTTGGCTCAGTCAGGATTCAGTAAGGCCGGTGCCGTCTTGTTCTAGGTCCAAACGTATTTTTCAAACAACCTTGTATGAATCTTCCCTCAGACATCTCCAACCCACTTTGGGGGTCTGTTTAAAAAGACCTCTGATTCACCTCATATTTCTTCTTTTCCTATTTCCTCCTTTAAAGGAAGATGGGGGGAATAAAAAATGAAATGACAACAAGAGGAGATACTCCATTTTTTTTCCTTATGGCAAAGGAAAAGAAGGAGGAAGAGAAGGCCCCAAGCCACTGCCACTTGTACAAATTTAGGTTATTTAAGTGTCAAAGACACTTGTTTCAGTGAGACATTTATAGTGTACAGAGAGAGACATCCTTCCCTCTGCAGAGACATTAACACTCTGCAGAGAGACACCCTTTTCTCGCTGGCCAACAGGCCCAGCACCCCTTGCCTTGTGAATACAGTTTGTGTGTCCTTGTTCTGATAATCTGAGAGGGGAAAGATGAGCAGAAGGCCGATGCTCCCCAGAGGAGAGCTGACTGAGGCAATGAGCAAAGGCCTTTTGGTCTGGAAGAGGGGCAGTTAGTGAACTATAAGTACTGCAGAAAAAGCCTCGGAGGCAGTGTGACTAGAACCTGGCCTCTCACCACTCAGCTTCTGCCTTTCACCAGACTGAGGGACAAGAGAGTTCCAGGTTGTCATTTACAACACCCAGAGAACCCAGAGGCCCAGGCTGGCTGAACCCCAGATGCAATTTTCCCTGAAAACAGTTCAATATGTGTCATCCTCGGAGCCACTTGATGCAAACCTGGGACACAGACGCAACTATCACCCCATTTGAAAGAAGCTCAGCTAAGCACACAGGCCACTGTGCGACAGACAGACAGACAGACAGACAGACAGACAGACAGAGCAAAAGTGCAGGCTGGGTCTGAACCCCCAACCTCTGCCTTTGATCACCACAGAAAGCATTTCCTCCTTAGCAAGTGTGTTCTCAGACGGCAGAGAGAGCCGACTTCAGTTCCTTCTGAGCCTCTGTCTTGTCCTCAGGATCGCTTCCTGGACTGAGGACCACGATGCAGAAGAATGACCTGGGTAATTCTTCCTACAGTGAGTCACCATTACAAACAAAAGCTTCAGTCTTCCTTTAAAAAACAAAACAAGACATTTATTTTGGGGTGTGTGTGTGTGTGTGTGTGTGTGTGTGTGCGCGCGTGTGTGTGTGTGTGTGAATGTATGTGTGTCTGGTTGTGCACGTGCCACCATGCATGTGTAGGTGAGAGGGCAACTTGCAGGAACTGGTCCTCCCCTTCCACCCTGTGGGTTCTGGGATCATCCTCAGGTCGTTAATGTTGGGTGCAAGCACCTTTACCCAGTGAGCCATCCCCCTGCCTAAGACCATTCCCCTTTATTGGAAGGCTGAAGTGTAATGAGTTTGCATCCGTCTCAGGGGAGAAAAGAATGCTGATGAGCCAGTGAGATAGTTCAGCAAAGACCTGTGCTGCCGAGCCTGAACACCCGAGTTTGATTCCTGGAATCCACGTGGTAGAGAGAACTGACCCAGGCAAGTTGTCCTCTGACAAGAGCACTTGGCTGCTCTTACACAGATCCCCAGCCCCCACGGGCCAGCTTCCAATACCCTGTAACTCCCATCCCAGGGAATTCAACATCTTTGTCTAGTCTTCTTGGACACCTGCGTGCATGTAGTTCATATGCGTACCTATAAGCAAAGCACATGTATATATAAAATAAAAATAAATATATTTTTAAACAATGTAGTCAGGACTGGAGAGATGGCACAGCAGCTAAGAGCGCGTATGGCTTGCTCTTGCAGAAGACCTGTGTTCCCTTTCTAGCACCTCCATGACATCACACAGCCATCAATAACCCCAGTTCCAGGAGATCCACCCTCTTCGTCTAATCTCCTCAGACCCCAGACAAGCACTCGATAGCACATATAAACAAAACACTAATGCGTGTGTGTGTGTGTGTGTGTGTGTGTGTGTGTGTGTGACTGACTATAGGAAACATTTTCCTCACCCTCACAGACTTGTCACCTGATAATAGATCCTATGGGTCCTATAGGTGGTTCTCTGGGGCTAGAAAAGTCAGCCAAGCATTTTGGTTAGCAGGTAGTAATAATATCCAACACCATATTTATCTTCAAATATGATTTATTCTCTTCCTTTAAATGTAACAAGCTGCGTGGTGAGGGGGATCCCATGTGGTTCATTCATATTATGTTCCCAAAACGTTTCACCAGACCTGGCATACCATGGTCGCTCAAAATATCTATCAGATGGGCATGGAGGTGTGCACCTGTGACCTGAGCATTCAGGGAGCTAAGGCGGGAGGATTGTGGGTTCATGGCCAGCCTTAGCTGCCAAGTGAGTGAGGCCTCGTCACAACAATAGCAACAAAGGTGACACGACTGGGTGGAGAGGTGAACTCTTCAAACCCCAGATTAGAAAAGCAGCCCAAGTGCTCTCTGTTCATCTTATGACTCGGCAAACATTTATTTGAACAGCTGCTATGGCAAAAGAAAGACACGAAAGGAAGGACAAGAGAAAGAAGGAAAGAAAGAAGAGAGAGAGAAAGAGAGAGAGAGAGAGAGAGAGAGAGAACCTCGCCTGTGGCATGTCAAAGTACGTAGACCGTAGACCCAGATTGCCTGAGTTCCAATGTGGGTTGTGCCACTTACCTGCTGTGTAACTCTGGGATGGCCAACTGGTCTCTCTGTATTTGTGTTTGCCCATCTGTAAGGTAGAGCAAATAGTTCCAGTGTGCAGAGGGGCGGGGCAGGAGGAGGAAGTGGGTCCACATGGTAAGTTACTCATAACAGTGCCTGGCACACACCGACAGGTGTTTGCCACGGTGAGGACAGTGGCCAGTGTCACTGCTGTTCAGGGCACTCGGGATGCAGAACTGGAGTACGGTGGGGGAGGGGAGGCCCACACCCACGTCACTTCCATCCCAGGAGCAGGCTATACACACACCGAGAGAATAACTTTATAATCATTTTTAAACGCTACGTAAATAAAGTTTCATTGCTATTGTGAAATCAGCATAATTAATACACAGAATACATATTAATCTATGCACATATTAATATCGTGTCATATTACACAACATATAAAATATACCTGTATTAAAGAGTGTCTTGGGGATCGGTAACTGGAGGGGAAGGACCTATAAATACAGAAAGAGAAGTCAAACTGGAAAGTTTGCCCAACGATAACCTCCAACTCCACAAGAAACACCTTCACCGGCAGCACCTGCTACTGAGGATGGGGCTCTATCTACGCCACTAAGTGTAGGTCTCCCAGGCATGGGTACTCAAGTAAGTCAGTCAACTCTCTTGTTACCAAAGCAACTCCTAAAGAGTCTGAGAGCGACACTATTGCGGATGCCATGAAGTGCATGCCGACAGGAGCCTGATATAGCTGTCTCCTGAGAGGCTCTGCCAGAGCATGACAAATACAGAGGTGGATGCTCACCAACCATTGAACTGAGAATGGGGTTCCCACTGGGGGAGTTAGAGAAAGGACTGAAGGAGCTGAAGGGGTTTGTAACCCCATAAGAACAACAATATCAACCAAACAGACCCCACCAGAGCTCCCAGGGACTAAACCGCCATCCCAAGAGTGTACATGGAAGGACCCATGGCTCCAGCTGCATATGTAGCAGAGGATGGTCTTGTCTGGCATCAATGGGAGAAGAGTCCCTTGGTCCTGTCAAGACTCAATGCCCCAGTGTAAGGGAATGCCAGGATGGGGAAGTGTGAGGGAATGGGTGGGTGAGGGAACATCTTCATAGAAGCAGGGGGAGGGGGAGGGGATTAGGGTTAATGGACGGGAAACCGGGAAAGGTGATAACATTTGAAATATAAATTTAAAAAAAATACAATTAAAAAAAAGATTCTGAGAGCTACGTGTTGTCTGCCCATTGCGCTCTGAGAAGCTGAAACAACTAGGCCTTCTCATGGGAGGACCCAGGCACCATCGTACCAATAAATGTGAGAGCAGAGGCTGGCCATCCTTCTCAAAGAAGGTCTCTCTGAAAGGGTCCTATTTAAGCTCCTAGCCACACGGTGGGACAGCGGCGGCCCTGGGACTAGCTGGGAGAAAGACACTTAGTAAAGGAAAGTCCCCTAAATTAGAATCAATCGAGTGTTGGAGGTACATGTAACAAGGCCAGTGTGGTCGTGGGGTCAGAAGAGGAGAGTCTTGGAGGAGTTCAGCATTTATTCCAGGTAATGACAACTGGGGAAGAGGCAGGCATGACCTGAGTTACTCTTTCAAAAGATTGCCCTGGCTGATAGGTGGAGAATGGGCCTAAAGAAAAAGCACAGCAGGTTGACAAAGGGAGTATTGAAGTGTTCCAAGTCAGAGACACCGCACAAAGCAGAGGAGAGCGGCTGTGCTCTAAATAGGTCACGGGGAGCTGCGCAGGGCTAGGTCGCAGACTAAATACAAACGGAGACAGGAAAGAGAACCGGGGATGCCTCCTGTTTGGAGCTTGAACAGGTAAAAGGACGCTTATTTAGTTTACTTAGATAGGAGAAGTCAGATCGCTGTTGCCTCATAGCCAGCCATTCGTAACACTCAGCGACCTAAGAGTCTGTGAGTCTGTGTGCCTGCGTCTGCCATGGACATTCTCGCTAGGCATCTGCAGGTCTGTGGGTCAAGCGAGCATCTATCTCTGTAGGTCTCCCATCCCCCCAGCGTCCCACAGCCCTTCCAGGCCATGCCCACAGCCCACAGCGCCGTACCAAGAGAGCAAGAGGGAGCACGGGAGGTCCTATCTAAGCTCACGATGCATCTTGAACTCTGCCAATTTATCACTACCTAAAGCTAGTTATTCCACAGTCATGCCCAGTCCCAAGTCCCAAGTCCAGGGCAGGAGAAGTACGCTTTGCCGATTTCAAGTCTGGGTACAAGACGCGGGAGGAATGAAACCAGGGTCAGTAGCGGAGTCTACCACAGAGAAGATCACCTGGATAAGGATGTAGATAAAGAGTAGCTGGACCTTGAATAAATGTCTAAGGCATGTCAGCATTTGCCCATCAATGGGAACAGAAAAACCCTAGCAGAAAGTGTGCCAAGGAAGCCAGAGACGCTAACTGTAATTCCAAACACATTGGAGGCCGAGGCAGGAGGATTAAGAGTTTGGGTCAATTTGGGATACATAGCAAAAAACTCTAACTCAAAAGTCAAGGAGGCAAAAAAAGGGGGGGGGGGCTGGAGAGATGGCTCGGTGGTTAAGAGCACTGACTGCTATTCCAGGGGTCCTGAGTTCCATCCCCAGCAACCACATGGTGGCTCACAACCATCTGTAAGGGGATCTGATGCCCTCTTCTGGCAAGCAGGTGTACATACAGAGTCCTCGTGTACATAATACATAAGGGAATACGAAAGGAACAAGAGAGGAGAATATTCCAAAAAGAAACTGCTAGTCTAGAGGGATGGCTCGGTGGTTAAGAGCATTGGTTTCCTTGCCAAAGGACCTGGGTTCGATTTGCAGTACCCACAGAGCAGCCCACAAGCCTCTATGCTTGTAGATCCCTGGGGGTCCAACGCCCTCTTCTGGTCATCGCGGATACTGCATGCAGGAAAAAAAATCCGCCGCTCATAAACATCAGTTCCTTTAACCTAAACCCGATGCTTGTAGTTACTGGCATCTTGCTTCGAGCTTCTTTGCCCGGCTGGCTTCAGTTGATTTATGATAATGCTTTGCCCTGCTCTCCGGCTCAGCATTCACTCACTTAGAGGGAGTAGAAGTATCATCTCCTGTCTGTTGCCACATAAGAAAACAGCTCTACTCATGGACAACACTCAGTGGGATCCAAGGTCTAATCTGTTTGAGCAGCTTCGCGGTATCAAGTACTTCCCAGCCTTCTCCCCTGCAGCTCTTCTCCCCGACCCCACCTCTGTACACTCTTGCAGACATCGTCGCAACACAGCACATATTGATGAATTCAGAACACGCTAACAGCCCTCACAGGCTGGCATAGGCTTCATTCTTGCTCTCATTTCCAGTACATCTGAGGGGGCTTTGCACTTAATTCAAATGCTGGTCCTACTGAATATCGGTCCTTTCAGTGACTCGAGCAAGGGATTGACACATTGGAACAAGTGATAACCCTGAAAGCAGTCACTATGCCCACAATATGGCTCCTTCTGGACCATTTCCAAGAGGTCTAAAGGAAATATGCCAATACGTGTCTCATATAATTAAGTCTCACTAGTACTGTTACATAGTAATTTAGTTTGGATTTTTTTTCCCCCTACATTCTCACACCTGGGCTTCTGACAGATCTTCAGAAAGATGAGCAGGTAGTGTTTCTAGAATGTGAGGGTTTCTTGATGTGAGCTATAATTAAAATTAAGAAGCCATTATTGGATCTGCTCTAGGATTTTCTTTGATTTCCTAGAACCACGTGCTCCCCCCCCCCCCCCGTAATACATCTTTGGTTGCTCTTTTCCTGTTGTCTGACAGCCAAATACTCTCTAGCTGACTGGAAAATGGAGGAAATCTGGGGAGAAAAAGCTTCAGTGGTCAAGTCAAACACACACAGGCACGCACACACGGAATTCTTCTTCGACTCCGTTTTGCACTGTTAACAAAAGATTGTATTTGGTAAAGTGGGAAGCTACTCCTTCTGTCTCCAGCTCATTTGGTAAATATTTGTCTCCCTGAACTCAACAGACTCTCTTGTTCCCAAGGCTGTTCGCTTGGAAGTCTTTACCCATAAACACGCTGCACCTCTTATCACGGAAGCATTTCACGGTCTTGCCCTCAAAAGTAACCATGTTCCCCTTTATGAAGCGTCTCCACACTGCCTTTACTTGGTGGGATATCAGGCATTGTCAGAAACAGCTTTAGCCCTGGTCTCTGCCCTCTGACCATTTCATTATAGATTTCGTTTGGAATGTAATAGCCAGACATGACTGCTGTTGCCTGGCAGGGACCAGAGTCTCCTGTCTAGCGTGTCACACTGTTCTCTTCAGCCGTGGCTATGCTGAGCTGCAAAGCTTACACCCACTAATATCTTTGCTGCCTTCACAGTTAATTACTAACCCCTTTCTTGGGGTTACTCTGCAATACCTCTGTCACAGTGTAACTCGACGTAGTGTCTCATAACTTTCCTAGAGAATTTTTTTTAACCTACTCATTTTTGCCTTTTGAAAACACGGTCTCCTGCGGTCCAGTCTGGCCTCAAATTCACTGCATATCTTGGGCTCTCGATTCTCTTCCTCCCTCCAAATGCTGACATTTAGAGTCACGAACCAGCAAGAGAATCCTTTTAAATTAAACTTAAAGCCCTACAAAAACTATAGGAAGCAAAATCAATGGGTCAGAGGGTACCAAGTCCTGTACATGGGAGTCCCACACATGCACTATGACATGTCTATACACCCAAGACGCACACATGTGCACACATATAAAGGATTGCACACACACATGTGCATACACAGAAACATATAGTATAAAGAAACATAATAGCTTTTAAATTACAATAAGGTAACCAGAAAAATTCACATACACACACTCAAAGCTGTCATTTACACACAATCCTTTGAGTCCCTGAGGGAAGAAATGGGCTCACCGACTCTCTCTCTCAGTCATATATCCCTTTATGAAATTATAGCCTTTGCTCCATGACGCTGGTTCTTACTCTCCCCTCTAGATGAAACAAGAGTGTATGAACATCTCTTGGTTCCCTCTGCAAAGGCCTGGAACCCACTGAGGTAAAGAAACAGAGTCTGTGGTGGTTTGGATGAGAATGCTCCTCCCATGTGTCCAAATGTTTGAATACTTGGTCTCTGGCTGGTGAACCTATTTGGAAAGTTTCCAGAGGTGCAGCCTTGTTAGAGGAAGTACATTACTTGGGGTGGCCTTTTAGGCTTCCAAAAGACTCATGCCATTCCCCCTAACACACCTCATATCCCCTCTCTCTTTGCCTCCTGCCTGCAGATCAAGATGTAAGCTCTCAGGTGTCTGCCACGCCTTTGTTCTACCAACGTATGTCCACTAACAATCTCTTTTATAAGTCGCCATAGTCATGGTGTTTGGTCACAGCAATAGACAAGTAACAAAGAAAAGCCGGGCAGTGGTTGAGCCTGTCTTTAATCCCTCCATCTGGGAAGCTGAGGCAGGTGGATTTCCGAGTTCAAGGTCAACCTGGTCTTCAGAGAAAAGCAACTAAGACAGAACCCATGGCCTGTACCCATCGAGTCCTGTACCAACGAGTTTCTGGCATTGCCTATGATCACCAGTCCTGACAGGTATTTCTGACAGGTTAATCACATCATTGCTTTTCTCAATTTTCACTGTCCTCCAGTAGCTAGGGTGCAACACTGGGCAATTGTGGACAGATGAGTGGAGCAAGCCTTGGCCACAGAGGGACCCAAAGCAGATGCAGTCCAACCTCCTCCAGTCCCCTCCAGCCCCCTCCAGCCCCCTCCAGCCCCCTCCAACCCCTTCCAGTCTCCTCCAGCTTCCTCCAGCCTCCTCCAGCCCTCTCCAGCCCCCTCCAGTCCCCCCCAGCCCCCTCCAGCCCCCTCCAGCCTCCTCCAGCCTCTAATAAAGGCACAGAGTACACAGTGCCTTTATGGTACGGAGATTATTGTGTGTTCCCGTCTTTGCCTCATTACCTCATGTCTGCTGCTTTGACCATAAACACAGACTAAATGCCAGGATACAGACTCCCGTCACCAGGAAACCCAGCGTCTTGTGCCAGACCCACCTTTGGGCTTTTGGACCTGTTTGCTGTGTTTATTTAAAGATGGCAGGGGAAAGGTACACATGGCACAGTGCTCGTGTGTTTTCTCTTGGGTTATGTCTTAAAACCCAGGAACCAGGGCCAGCCCGTCTTCCTTGTTATAGCTGCCTGGCTCGACCATCGACTCCCAGTCTCAGCCCCGGTGAACGTGCATCTTCTTGTCTTCCCATCCCTCTGCCCAAGGTCCCGAGAGCTAAGCAGCATAATACAGTATTCCAGAAAACTGTGAAGCACAGATTTCTCTTCTTTATGATGCTATTCACCTCACAGGGAGGAAAAACACAGCATTGATTATCTTAACCTGCCCATAACTTGTGGCACAGAAAGATCCCCATCAACTAATTCTCCCTCCATACACCCCCTTGGCCATTGTAAACTAAGGCATGACCTTCGAGCATTAATGCCCAGACAATACAACGTTTGTGTGCTGTCTAATTAGCTTATTACTTTTGTCAATGTACATTCCTGTGGTTGGTCTACTCTCCACTCAGCCTGAAATCAAAACTGCATGGGATTAACGCATTGTTTTTGCCAATGCGTCCATATTTTTTTTTTTGCTCCATTAAAAAAATACTTTAACTCCCAGCCAACATCTCATAATGTTTAGAGGTCGCATCATAAAAATAATGAATTTGTTAAGTCCTAGAAACGTGTAACAACACTAAGTCTTTGTGTAAATGTTTGGCATAGCAGAGGGTTTGGGTTCAAAAAAAAAGAAAAAGAAAAGAAAGAATGTGATAGATCCTGCTACGACTACTGTCATCTTTATAGCATCCAATCCTTATTATCAAGTGATTCTGATCAAACTGGGAAGTGTTCATCTGGCACCAAAAGCCACACTGGAGATGCTAATTCAATAAATCAGAGAGGCTATTCCCTGTCATCTATGGGCTCAGATGGGAGAGGAAGAGAGAGAGAGAAACAGTGGCTTTCATAAATCCTGAGTTCCTAGCCAAAGGCCTTTCAGAGCTCTTGGCTGAGTAATCAGCTGTCTGGGATTGTGAGAGCAAAGTCAGTTTATGGAGCTGAGGAAGGAGCTCTCTACTTAGCCCCAAAGGGAAATTGAAGTGTATAACTTAATGCCCTCGTTACCTAAGAGCTATATCCATTTTACCCATGATAAAATTAAGACCAAAAAGAAGGAAACTTACACGGACATCATGCAAGGAGATATGTTGTGGATAGACTGCAACACCCCCCCACGCCCACCCGGACAATGTCCACGACTTAAAACGGGATCAGAGAGCACTGCCTATCCCTACCGATGACTCCATTCGGGTCTCTAAATTGCCTGGCATGAGATTATGTCACACAGGGAGCCAGGTCACCTGACAAGGTCAAGCAATCCAATGATATCACAAATGTTTTTTGAGCAGCTGTGATGTGTCAGTTGTCATTATTACTAGGTGCTAGAGTCGTATAGAAGTAAAAAATAGGCAAACCTCCCCTCCTCGCTGCTCTGCATTATATTGTAGGGAGACAGACAAACAAGTCCGTTCATTCAGCTGTCAATCAGCGATAGACTCAGGGAGGAAAAGAGAACGGGATGTGGGAGGTGCAATTTCATAGCGATGCCAGGGAGTCTTCTCTGAGGGAAAGACTGGAACAGAGACTGAGGGAATCGAAGGACAGAGAAGAAAGTGGGCAGAGTGAATGCCAAGGGATGAGCAGACGAAGCAGGATGCTCCGTTACATTTGAGGAAAGCATTTAAGTTGCTGGCGGGGCCACAGGGAGCGAGCAAAGAGGAAGCCGAAAGAAAGGGCGCAGAACACAGTGCCAAACCAAGAGGAAGCCCCAGAAAGGCACTGCAAACTCTGTAGCCGATTGGATTCGACTCCATGCGAGCTGGAAAATTTTCTGCAGAAAAGAAACGTTCTCTGATTAACATTTTCGGAGAATTACTCTAATTAGCAGTTGACTTAGCTGCCAATAGTTAACAAGGCCCCACATACCAAGAGAATGAGAGGCTGGGTGGCAGAGAGAAGAGCGTGGCATTTGGGTTTAAACAAGAGTGTGTCCAAACCTCAGGCTTCGCTGGCACCGCTAATTGTGCTAGCTGTTTTGATTTGGGAAATTCAAGTTTCTTTAAACGCAAGAGAATTTATAGGACCTGCCAAATAGAGTCGCTATTTCTAAATCACCTGATCCCTAATAGTTACTAATAGAATATAGAAAGATGCTATTTTAGTCATGCAATTTAGTGATAATATTGAATTACTTTATTATTATTTTTAAAGATTTATTTAATGTATATGAATACACTGTAGCTGTCTTCAGACACACCAGAAGAAGACATCGGATCCTCATAGATGGTTGTGAGCCACCATGTGGTTGATGGGATTTGAACTCAGGACCTCTGGGAAGAACAGGCAGTGCTCTTAACCGCTGAGCCATCTCTCCAGTCCAAATTACTTTATTATTAAAAATCACATAGGTGAGACCTTGATTGCATAGTGTGTCTTCTCTGCTTCTATTACAGTAATGTATCAGTAGAAAACATAAAGAATAAAGAATATGTTCTTTTTCTAACAATCAAGAACAAACGAAAATACCTTGGGCTAGAGAGATGGCTCGGTGGTTAAGATCACCTGCTGCTCTTGCAGAGGTCCTGGGTTCGGTTCCCAGCACCTGCCTGATAGCTCAACATCACCTATCATTTCGGATCCAGGGATCCCCCGCCTCTGGCCCATGTGGGGATTCATACTCATGTATGTGCAAGCAACCAACACACAGTTAAAACAATAAAAATAAATAAATTCTTTGCCAGGCATAGTGGCACTTAATCCTAGCACTTGGGAGGCAAAGGCAGGCAGATCTCTGTGAGTTCAAAGACAGCCTAATCTGTGTAGTGAGTTCCAGGACGGACAGAGCTTCTTAGTGAGATCTTGTCTTGAACCAATAAAAAACAAACAAACAAAAAAAGAAAAAACCCACAAAGCAAAAAACAAACAAAATCCCTAAATTTTAAAATTTTTGTGCCATTTAAAAACATACATAAAATTAAAGCCGATAGCGTAATAAACCTCACTATTTATAGCGTTAATAATTTGGATTTATACTTGGAGCTGGAGAGATGCCTCAACAGTTAAGAACACTGGCTGCTCTTCCAGAGGACCTGGACATGGTAGTTCACAACCATCTGTAGCTCTAGTTTCAAGGGATCTGATGCTGCCGTTTGGCCTCTGTGGGCACCAGGCATACATGTGGTACAGAGACAAACAGACAGACCATACATTTAATCACATAAAGATCATTTTAAAAAACTAATTACTATTTATCCAATCTTATTTTATTCTTTTTGGAACAAGCCACATCTCCTAATAGTGCCACTCCCCAGGAGTCAAGCATTCTAACGCATCAATCTATGGGGGCCATTCCTATTCAAACCACCACAAAAGGCTGACTTGATTTCAGGGCTGGTGTCAGGTTTGGTTGGCACCATAGCTTTTGATTGTGCTAGCTGTTTTGATTTGGGAAATTCAGTTTCTTTAGACACAAGAGAATTATATGACCTGCCAATATCAAACACTTTTTTTTCTTATCCTTTCAGCTCTAAGTAGGTGTTTATCTCTCTAACAGAAAATAGTTTTGGTTAATATAACTCCAGTACAATAACCATATCTGACAAAACTAACAGTCATATTTTAATATCATCCAGCCAGTGCTTAATTTTCCATTTGTCTCAAAAAGTACCTTTGACAGTTGTTTTCGGTCAAATCAAGATCTGAATCAGGCGTGAGCTATAATTTGGACAAGTATTTTCCAAAACCCCTTGTAGTAAAGGTTTGGGTGGCAGCCTGTGGTGTTATTGGGAGGTGGTAAAGCCTTTGGGCGACATAACTGTGAGGAGCTGAGGTATTTAGGGATACACTCCTGAAGGACGTGCTAGGACTCTTGAGTCCTCTCTGTGTGCTACCATGAGATAAGCCTTTTCCTCCACTGCCCAAGTCCACAAATCCTTCTCCCTAACCACAGGTTCACACAGTAGGTGTGGCCTTACTGTAGGAAGTATGTCACTGTGGGAATGGGCTTTGAGATCTCAGACGCTCAAGCTATGCCCAGTGTGGAACAATCTTCTTCTGCGTATCAAGATGTAGAACTCTCAGCTCCTTCTCCAACACCATAGCTGCCTGCGTGCCACCATGCTTCTGATGATGATGATGGTGATGATGTTGATGATGGTGGTGGTGGTGGTGGTGGTGGTGAAACTGTAAGCCAGCCCCATTTGAATGCTTTCCTTTATCAGAGTTGCCATGGGCATGGTGTCTCTTCAGAGCAGTAATACCCTTTCTTCCACGGTGTCTCCTTTTATCTGAAAGCTGTGGGAGAAAGAAGTAATATGTTAATGGCAGTCAGTGATGTCCTCTCTACACCCAGGACATCGAGTAGACACAGTGCACTACAGATACTTTTCAAGGGCTTTTGGAGAGGAAAGGAATGTTTTGTTTCCCACGGGGCAGTCTAGCACTGTCAACTCCAGAAGGGAAAATACCACATTATAAGGAGATGTCCAAGAGTAAACTTAGACCCTTTAACATGAGTATAAAGGGCCATTGTGGAAACAGATCGTATGACCAGAGGCCTTTCTACTATCCCAGAGTGCTCTATGGCCTATCATGGAATATGAATGAAGATGATTTACTATGAGATAATGGCCAATAGAGTTTCCTGTTTTCTATAAAAGAGAAATTAGCATTGTTTCCTGCTGGTAAAAAATAACATGGGCACTCCCTGTGTCTGTGTAAAGGACAGGACTAATGAGTAGGTGGCTGTCAGTGCCCAAGGTCTCCACCACCCTGAGCATTGGTCTCTCCATGGGGTCAGTGTGGCCAAACTCAGCTCTGGACTCCTAGGTAGAGTTGGTTGGCTTACATTTATTCTTTTAGATATTTTTAGAACAAGAGTCAAAGGAATTATAAAAATACTGATACATTTTGAATAAACAGAAGCAAGTTTTTTTGAGATGATGGAGAAAAAAAAAACCAACAACAGGTCAAAGTAGCTCTTTTTGACTCTATGCCATGGTATGAGGAGATTTGACCAAAGCATCCCTTGTGAAAACAACTTCCAAGGAGCTAAACTTTCAATATTACATCTAAGAAATGACTCCTGGGAGCAAAAGAGTCGAATTTAGATATTGGTTCCCATAATACTTTATTTAACTATCAAGTACACAGATTCCTTTGTAGACCTTAATAAAAGACCAAAATTAGAAACGAAGTATTTGTATTCATTGCAAATAATTTTGGACTTGTGGATCCTTTTGAAATTGCCCATGTGAGTCAACATGGGGTGGGAGCTAGGAGAAAAAAAAAAAAAGCATGGCCTCCCACTCACAGCTAATTCTGGCTCTGGTAATCAGGGAAACATAAGAGGCAGCCAAGTATGGGCTGGCAGTGCCAACCGGCTGGTTTTTGTTTTCTGTGTTTCTCTCGGTAGTCAACCCTCCTTTGGCATTCATTAGAGTGTGACCTGGCAGCGGCCCGCTGTGTTCTAAGAGTAATAATTATTCATCAAAATGTAAAGCTGGGAGTCTGGTGCAAAGGCATACACCTTTAATGGAGATGGATCACTCTGGAAAAAAAACAAATCCCGGAAGGAAGTCAACAGTCAGCCAGATAATAGTCGCAGTGAAGCAGTAGAGAGAAAAGAGGGTGTGGGAGAAAACAGGCGGGACAGACTGTGGCGTGGCTTTGTTTTCTATTAGGGCATGCCTCACGTGTCTGATAAAAAGAAAAGTAGAGAGGAAAGAGGGAGAAGGAAAACAGTAAGGGTTGGGGACACAGCCTCGTTGTAGAGCATCTGCCTAGGCCCTAGGGTATGTAAGGGTCTCGGTTCAATCTCCAATAACATGAAAGAAAAAGGAAGAAGAGAGATAAGGAGAAGAGGGAAGGAGGGAGAGAGGAAGGAAGGAAGGGTAGGCTTTAACACTGTCTAAGGCTCACGTAGTTCTGAGGGGTACAACTCTCTTCTACGCTGGACTACACATGATGGAAAGGAGAATAGTAAAGAAGACGTCAAGGGTCGTGGGCAGGACATATTATAGGGTATTGGGGAATGGAGTAGAGGGAGAGAAATAGAACAAAGTCACTTTTTGGTGGGGGGAAAGATGAGGTGAGACAAAGTCTCACTGTGTAGACCAGGCTGGCTTCAAACCCACAGAGATCCTCCAACTCACAGAGGTCTGCCCTCCCCTCTTCCTCCTCCTCCTCCTCCTCCTCCTCCTCCTCCTCCCTCCCCCCCTCCCCCCTCCTCTTCCCTCTCTTCCTCTTCCTCTTCCTCCTCCCTCTTCTTCCTCTTTTTTGAGACAGGGTCTCTCTAAGTTGCTGGTCTCAAACTTCTGATCCTCCTGCCTCAACTTCTGGAGCAGCTGAAGTTATGAGTGTGACACAAGCACAGCCCATAATTTATATCTTATAAAGAGCCAGAAGATTGGGGGAGGGGGAGGATGTAATTATACTATAATCTTAAAAATAAACTAAAAGCCAGAAGAGAGGGGTTCAAAGGTTCCCACCACAGAGAAACAGCAATGCCATCAAGAAGATGGAAAGTCGCTCAGTCAAAGGCGGTGTTGCACGCCTTTAGTCCCAGCACTCAGGCAGCAGAGGCAGGCAGAAGAGGAGGAGAAGGGGGAGGAGGAAGAGGGAAAAGGGAGAGGAGGAAAGAAAAGGAAAGTTTAGCTTTATCGTTACACATTATAGATAGATAGATAGATAGATAGATAGATAGATAGATAGATAGATAGATAGATAGATTACTATATGTATACAATTCTTAGAAATGTCCTCAGAAAAGGAAACTGGCCAGGGAGATGACTTGGTGAGTACAAATCTATCAGAGTTCGCGCATCCAAATCCACGGAAAAAGTCGGATGCGATGGCACTTCTATGGAGAGACTGAAGGAAGATCACTTCGAAGCTTGTGGAGCAGCTAGCCTGGAGTACACACTGTGGCAACAAGAGAGACCACAGTTGGAAGGAGGGAACCAACTCCTACCCTCAGGGTTGTCTTCAGACACACACAAACACACGAGTGAGTAAGAAATGCTCTGAAAAGGAAACCCTGTGCATTCCTTTGCTTACTTACTTGTGGAACGCCTACTTTGGCCATAAAGGAAAGACACTGAGGATCCAAAGGTGAATGAAAGAGATGCTAATCGGGTATTGTGTCTTGGCACATGCCTGTAATCTCAGCACTCAGAGGCCGTGGGCAGAAGGAGCCCGGCAGATTCCGGGCCAGCCAGGGTTACATAGCACTATAGCACTTCAAAGAAAGAGAGAGAGAGAGAGAGAGAGAGAGAGAGAGAGAGAGAGAGAGAGAAGGGGAGAGGGGAGGGGAGGGAAGGGGAGGGGAAGGAAGGAAGGAAGGAAGGAAGGAAGGAAGGAAGGGGAAGGGAGGGGAAGGGAAGGGAAGGAAGGAAGCAAGGAACCTGACCAGACATTTGTTTATGTGTTTATCCACAATGAACAATGCTCACACATAAAGTGGAGGAACTTCAGCCTATAGACCGGTGGTTTTCAACCTTCCTAATGCTGCAACCTTTTCATTCCTACTTCAGAACTGTAATTTTGCTGCTACTCTTATGAATCATAATGAAAATATCTGATACGCAGGGTACCTGATATGTGACCCCTGTGAAAGGATCACTTAACCTCCAAAGGGGTCAGGACCCAAAGGCTGAGGACCACTGCCTCAGGCTAAGAAGTACTGTCATGGAATAGTTCCTTTAGCCCACAGAATGTTCTATGCACATTCTGAACAAAAGCACACAGGCCTCCGGTTTACAGGAACTGTGACAAGATGGGAAATTTGTCCAATACTGACTTGATCATAAGAAGACAGACTCAGGACAGACAGATCTTTTTTGAAAACAACCCAAATATGTCCTCGGTCAGATTATGAAGATGATTGACACATGTCAATTTGTTCTTCTCTAGCTAGACATTTCTTCCTCATATACAAAAAAGGAAGAAGGGGCTGGAGAGATGGCTCAGCGGTTAAGAGCACTGACTGCTCTTCCAGAGGTCCTGAGTTCAAATCCCAGCAACCCCATGGTGACTCACAACCATCTGTAGTGGGATCTGATGCCCTCTTCTGGTGTGTCTGAAGACAATGACAGTGTACATTAAAAAAAAAAAAAAAGGAAGAAGATGGTTGTACTCTCAGAAGTTCTTGGTGCGAGTATGCAGGGAATACCTAAAACAAGGCTGTGAGGCATAGGTTTAAAATGAAGTTGTTTTGCGGGTTGGGGATTTAGCTCAGTGGTAGAGTGCTTGCCTAGCAAGCACAAGGCCCTGGGTTCGGTCCCCAGCTCCGAAAAAAAGAAAAAAGAAGAAGAAGAAAGAAAAAAAATGAAGTTTTTTTGCTTTAAATCACATTCAATTTACTGTTGTCAGAAAATAGTTAACAATTTACCTACTGCTCTGGGTGCCTGCCAGGGTTCATGTGGGTTTCATTATGTCTACCATGGAGGACTAGTGAGAGGGATTCCTCTAGTTTATGTCTCTATTTGATACAGGCTCTTTGAGGAAAGGATGTGGGTATGAACCAGCGTTTTCCACTCAGCTGAACTATTTGACAACAGAGTTCTTCTGAACAATCGGGCTTTCCCCCAGTAGGCCCCCAGCTGAGAAGGTTACAATTCTTTCCTACCTGGCGCTCTGCAGGGGGTGTGACAGGTGGAGACCTTGCTGGGCATTTGCATTTAAAGAATTAATAAAAATTCCTCCTTGGCCTGAGAGCCGCATGAAGTTTATAACCTTGACGTTTTATAACCCCCCACGAGGGTTTGTGTCCTGGAAGGCCAGTGTAAGACTGCATTTCCAAGAATGTCATTAGTGATGTGCTATGGGGGCCACGTACTGGAACCATGTGGTTCCCTTAGCCACTGAATGTCACAGAAGGGAAACAAATAATAGAGAACAATGAAAGCCGTTCCCTGGGCCATACTAACCTTCGGGTCACCCTTATTAATGACAGCTATTCTATATGAATGTTTCTTCGTTCACAAAGTTGAGGGCACAAGGTCAACACTGGCTTTCTTGGGTTGACTTAAAAGAGCTTTTCACTTATTCTGGACTAGAAATGGAAGCCCTGGTATTTTCCAACGATGATGTCAAGGCTTGCTTTCTGAAACTACTTTAGAATGTGCTTGAATCGTCTCTGCCACAGTCCCTGAGCCCAGACCGACTTGGGGTCCTTGAACCTTCCCTGGGGCAACAGAGAAGAAGCCCACTGTTGCGGGAACCACAAGATGCTGAGAAAAGGTTTTTTGAGGAAAGCGTTCTGCTCCACCATCTTCCTCTTACCGGCAAGGGACAGAGGGGCAGTGATATCCCACTACGTGAAGAAAATTCAAAAGCATTTCCTGAGCCAAGGACGGAACAGGGACCCTGCCCCGGAGTTGACACTCCAGGAGACAGAGCAGAGCATAGGGTGCCAATCAGGAATCCTCCAACCAACCTGCCTGTGTGGGTAACTTTTAGGCCACTTGGGGCTTTCGCAGAGACTCCAGCGCCCTCTGGAGGCCATGCTGGTTTACCTGCCCTAAATTGTTCAGATATTGGGGGTAGAGGCTAGGAATCAAACATCCAGGAAGAATAAAATAAAGACAATAGCTATTACATCTCCTTCCTGAAGAACAAAGAAATAACAGAACTACACAAGAAAAGACAAGCATCGAGCCCAAAACCTTAAACTTGGGGAGGGGGGGAGCAACAGGAGAATTAGGGGTTCAAGGCCAGCCTCCCTACAGGAGACTGACAAAAATAAATATGAGTGGACAGACAGATGAACAGAGATGGATGGATGAATGGATGGATGAATGGATGAGTAAGTGGATGGATGGATAGATGAGTGAGTAGATAGGTGGATGGATGGATAGATGAACAAACAGAGAAATATATAAAAGAAGCAATATCTGAAATGGAACAGCCTCGATCCATCCATGGGAAAGAATTATTTTGAAATCTTTAAATACTATCAACTGTCAGACAGAGAGTCAATACAACCCAAGGTTGCTGTGGACTTTTTCAAACTAGAACAGTGTAGTAAGCATATGTTGAAAGGTTTAAATAACAGATGTGTGGATATACAAGTATATTCTGTCATACTATGCTGAGCTGCTCTTACACGCTTCCAAGTCGCTTGCTTTGAGAAGTGTGATGTACGGAATCTTCTAGTGATGCTGCATTTGACAGGAAGCTTGCGGAATTGCTTCAACTCCTTCAGGACGAACAGGACAGTTCCTAGGGAATTAAAGCACGGAGCAAGTGTTTTCTGTATTTGGAATGGTGTTGTTGTCCTTGTTTCTTTTTCTTAGCTGAGTCTGTAAGTCAGAAGTCAGACAGCTTTCTTAGGACATTCGTGGGAGCTTTAGATCCAGCTTCAGTGGCCGGACCTTCCATGATTCATGAACTCCCCATATCACTGTCTCCTACATTTGGCCACCCCCCCCCCATTGCTTTTAACAGCATTTCTAGGCCTGTGTAGATTAGTTCCTCTTTTTTTCGAAGAACTTCCAGCTTTTCATAAAAGAAACACCATCTTATTCTTTCCTTGTACCACTGAGAAAGCTGTATCTGCTGATTAACGTAACGTCATAAGTGTTACCCTACATGCTTTGGGTTCCATGACTGTATGGCTTTGAAATGAGAAAGGGAAGGAGAAGGAATGTGTCAAGCCTTCTAGGGAGAGCTGCACTGACGCACATTTGTAAGAAAAGCACAGCAAAGTCAATGGTGTCCGCTTCTACTCCGTTGATTTGATTGACTTGTTCCATTATTTACTTCTTATGAGATTTTAAAACAAATTTTTTTTTGGTTCTTTTTTTCGGAGCTGGGGACCAAACCCAGGGCCTTGCTCTACCACTGAGCTAAATCCCCAGCCCCAAAAAAATTTTTTTCATTGAGCAAATCCCTTTCGTGCATCCCCCGTTACTTCGTTTACAAGGTAGGTTGGGAACCTTTATAGAAAGCTGAATCCTGTACTGTATGGGAATGAAGGGTGCAATAGAACTAGATGTGGTGGTATACCCCTGCAATCCCAGCCAAGACGCAAAGGATGCTGTGAGCTCAAAGTCAGCCTTTGTCACAGAGCAAGCTACAGAGAGAGCCTGACTCAAACAAAACAAACAAAAGACCACTGAATATAATATTCAATAAATTAAGGTAACCTGTTACAGATCGAAAGACAAACAAGCAAAAACAATAGCAAAAACCCTCATGTCACATTATACACAAAAATCAGTTCCAGAAAGATCAAAAAAATTAATATTTATTTTAAAAGAATTTAAATAAGCTGAGCAATGTTGGCGCATATCTTTAATCCCAGCACTTGGAGGCAGAGGCAGGTGGATCTCTGTGAGTTTGAGACCAACCCAATCTACAGTGAGTTCCGGGACAGCCAGGGCAACACACACACACACACACACACACACACACACACACACACACAGGAGTTTAAATAAGAAAATATGACTTAGAAAATGATCAGTAAGTAAAGACATGTCCATAGAATAGAAACTTGGGCAATGATGAGATGCGATCACATTGATAAAAATGTACAAGTCTGGGCTGGTGAGACAGCTCAGCGGTTAAGAGCACTGGCTGCATTTCTAGAGATTCTGAGTTCCCAGTTTTAGATTATAAGGTGCTGACTATCAGAGTTTTAGGAGCTCATCTGTTCATGGGACTTAAAGCAGAGATAAATCACAGAATAAAAGTACCATCCAATTGGGAAGCATTGGATGAAGGGTTGAATTTGCTCAGGGTTTTTAACCTTTATGTGCTTTTTGGGATGTGGAGGGGAAGCATTTTTGTTTTTGTTTTTGTTTTTTTGAGACAGGGTTCTCTCTATAGCCTTGGCTGTCCCGGAACTCACTGTAGATCAGACTGGTCTCGAACTCAGAGATCCACCTACCTCTGCCTCCCGAGTGCCCGGATTAAAGGCGTGTGCCACCACTGCCAGCCTTCCAGTGTTTTATGCTTGAAAAAGAACCCCACTACTGAAAGCCAAAACAGCATGAGCCGTTGTAATACACCCACAAAGTAGGATTCTTCTGATGAGCTCTTCAAAAGAGTGGTGCCAGCTATCGGAAGGCGGGCGAGAGTGCGAAGGCTGCATGGAGTTGGTTTTGTGCTAAATTGAGTCATCAAGTCATAATTATATCATCTTCTCCATTCAGCTCTGCAACACAGAACCAAGAAGACAGGGGCGCTTAATGGAGCCATTCCTAAGAACAAGATTAGAGCTCCGAGCCACCTGCAAATGTATGGCTTGTTAATGCAGCAGCACTAGATGCTGGCGCTGCGCCCTACCTTGAGACTGCCCGGTTTCCCACATTAATTTATGAACACTAGGAAGTTGACTATGGGCTCAAAGTGCCCCCACGTGCACTTTCTCCCAGGCGAAGCGAAACCACCTGGTTTTGGGTCTAGCCTTTTTCACAAATCTGCTACAGTACAAACACCTCACAGGACATATGTGGCCCTGTAGTATTCTCAGTGTAAAGGGTTTCCCAGATAAAAAGCAAACACTTTAAGGTTGAGACCTCATTAGCATCTGCAAAGGGCTGTGAAAAGCCTCTCATCTCTTACTCCTGCCAAGAAAATTTTGTTTTGCTGAACATTGGCACTGTTCCTGTGTTGTCATGGTGGGTATTATTGTCACAGCTGTCTCAGGCGGCTCTGCCTTGAATATCTTTAGAAAATAGCACACTAATAAGGGACATGACATCCGCCACACCAAAAGAACTTTCTCAAAGGCAACAGCAGCAGCTACTACAGCAAATTTCCAAATAGGTAGGCCAAGAATCTCTCTTCATCTTTAGAATTATAGAGCCAAAGCTGGAATTAGGTAAATAAATAAGTAATCAAGAAGTAAACATTCATATATATATATATGTATATATATATATATATATCAGAGGTAAGTACATTAAACGGTGAACACAGGTGCCTTCAACTAAAAAGAGAAAAAAATGACAGGATATTTTGAAGTTTTTTTAAAAATGATTTCTTTTTTAATTGTTTTTTTTCTTTTATTGGCTATTTTTTTATTTACATTTCAAATATTATCCCTTCCTGGTTTCCCCTCCAGAAACCCAGTATCTTCCCCTGCTTCTATGAGGATGCTCCCTGAGCCACCCAGTCACCCACTCACTCTCTCCCACCTCCCTGCCTTGACATTCTTCTACAGTGGGGCATCCAGTCTTGACAGGACCAAGGGCTTCTCCTCCAACTCATGCCCATCAAGGCCATCCTCTGCTACATAAGCGGCTGGAGCCATATGTCCATCGTTGTGAACTCTTGGGATGGTGGTTTAGTGCCCAGTAGTGCACATCTTTAATCCCAGCACCAGGGAGGCATAAAACAGTCTGTGAGTTCAAGGCCATCTTGCTCTACAAAGCAAGTTCCAATTTAGCCATGGATTCATCATTCATCGTGAAACCCTGTCTTTAAAAAAGGGTGGGGGGGGTTGGGGATTTAGCTCAGTGGTACAGCGCTTGCCTAGGAAGCGCAAGGCCCTGGGTTCGGTCCCCAGCTCCGGAAAAAAAGAACCAAAAAAAAAAAAAGGGTGGGAGGTTGGGGGAGGGGACTGGAGAGATGGCTCAGTGGTTAAGAGTACTGACTGCTCTTCCAGAGGACCCTAGTTCAATTCCCAGCAACCACATGGAGTTCAAAACTCCAGTTCCAGGGAATTGGAAATCTGGCACACATACATACAGATAAAACACCAATGCACACAAAATAAAAACAAGTAATGAAATAAAAATAAGTAAATACATAAATAAATAACAAAAAATGTCTACTGATCCTGGGTGGGGGAGTTTTCTATACAAAGCTCTCTTCTAAATTGACAAAACTTGTCCCCACTATGCTGTAGCCTGTGTGAAAGGCTACATGTCCTTTGGTTCTTCTACTGGTCAGAACTTAGTGGCTTAGCCACCTACATGGGGATGATTGCTACTACCTAACCAGGTCCATTAACTTCCAGACAAAACCTTGACTGGTCCAAGGATACATAACCCAAGGATACATTGATACATAGATGCATGGATACATGGATACATAGATACATAGATACATGGATACATTAATACATAGATACATAGATGCATGGATAAATGGATACATGGATACATAGATGCATGTTTAAATTGATGTATATTTAAATAGATGGTTATTTAAATGCATGCATGTTTAAATATATGCATATATGTATACATACACATATGCACCTACACATAAGCATGCATGTAAATGTATACACACATATATGCATACTACACATATAAGTACATCCATATATACATATACATATATACATATGCACATATACATACACACACATAAATCTCCTCCAAAGAGTCCCTTTTCCTTATACCAAGCTATCCTACTCTGCTCCTGGGGTAATCCTAAATTATTTTAAGCAATTCTTGTCTATTACAGAGCATTCATCTGTGACAACTGAAGTGGGGAGGAGGGATTCTAGCAGGCAGTTGAAGATGCTGCGGACCATCCCACACTGCACAAGCAGCTGCAACAGAAAGGGACCAGCAACATCAAAGTTGAAGCCCTATGCAAAGCAAGGCCTCTTAGGTTTTCTCACACATACCCTCCTTTGACCTCAGAAACTTCCACACAACCACAAGTGTATAGCCATAGAAAACTGGCACACAAATCAAACATTTGCACCTAGAACGAATTATAAATCATTATAAATTTATTTTTAGAGCAATTCTTTGGTATTCATAATTTTACCACTCGTTAAAGAGTGAAAAAAGCAAATTTACATCCTAATGAAACTGCTGTGCTTTGTTGTTTTTATGGAAAGAATTATATCTTAGCTTATTATCTGCTACGGCAGGCAGGACAGAGAGCACCTGAATTGCTTTCAGAATTGACTGAAAGTTGTAGGTAATTTAATTTTTTTCCTTTGTGGTTATGGTGTAAGTGTGGGTTTGTGTGTCACGGCAAGAGAGTGTGTGAAAGTCAGAAGACAGCTCTAAGGAGTTGGTTCTCTCCCTCCACCTTCCGCAACTTCTAAGGATCCACCTTGGACAGCCATGCTTCACAGCAAGGATTTTTACCTGCTAGCTTAGAAGAGGAATTTTTAAAATTCAAACATTCAAACACCATAAGATCCAGTTTATACTAATTTGATACTTGCATGATGAGGAAGGATGGTATAAAAACACCAAATCTTGGGGCTGGAGAGATGGCTCAGCGGTTACGAGCATTGGCTGCTCTTCCAAGAGGTCCTGAGTGCAGTTTCCAGCAACCACATGGTAGCTCACAACCATCTGTAACGGGATCAGATGCCCTCTTCTGGTGTCCGAAGACAGCTACAGTGCACTCATATACATAATATAAATAAATCTTAAAAACAAAACAAACTACCCAATCTTCATTCTATTATGTTCCCGAGAGCAGAAAACTCTACGAAGAGTCAAACCACTGTAAAATATCACAAGGACTTCAATTGTGACTTGGTATTTATTTGCTACTGTTGGACAAATGTCTTCAATGTTCCAGGGTTGACTGAAATTTAGGTTGTATTAATATAATCCTATCTTTGGAAAGAAAACTTTACTGATGGGGGAGGAGTGCTTTCTCAATGGCATTCTCTTCTTGTCTTGTGCCACACTAGGGCACGGCCTAACCAGTCTTCGTGCATCCTGCATCTGTGTGGTAAGCCAGTGTGAGGGATGCACACAGCTGTCTTTGATGACAATGGACCAGTCTTCCTTTTAATGTCACTTTGAGTTGTGTGTTTCAAGAATCGCATCGAGATTTACTCTAATTGGTAGCCACTGTGCCAGAGACGGTATTCAGAACTGAGAATAAAACTGGAAAAATAGAACCAATGTACGGTTTTCATTCTGAAGGAGCATCCTTCGATAAATAATTATGGTATAAGCTCTGTGTGTGTGAGTGTGTGTGTGTGTGTGTGTGAGTGTGTGTGTGTGTGAGTGTGTGTGAGTGTATGTGTGAGTGAGTGTGTGTGTGAGTGTGTGTGTGTGAGAGTATGTGTGAGTGTGTGTATGTGTGTGTACGTGTGTGAGTGTGTGTGAGTGTATGTGTGAGTAGTGTGTATGTATGTGTGTGTGAGTGTGTGTGTGAGTGTGTGAGTGTATGTGTGAGTGTGTGTGTGAGTGTGTGTGTGTGTGAGAGTATGTGTGAGTGTGTGTATGTGTGTGTGTGTGAGTGTGTGTGAGTGTATGTGTGAGTAGTGTGTATGTATGTGTGTGTGAGTGTGTGTGTGAGTGTGTGAGTGTATGTGTGAGTGTGTGTGTGAGTGTGTGTGTGAGTGTGTGAGTGTATGTGTGAGTGTGTGTATGTGTGTGTACATGTGTGAGTGTGTGTGTGAGTGTATGTGTGAGTGAGTGTGTATGTATGAGTGTGTGAGTGTGTGTGAGTATGTGTGTGAGTGAGTGTGTGTGAGTGTGTGTGTATGTGTGAGTGTGTGTATGTGTGTGTACGTGTGTGAGTGTGTGTGTGAGTGTATGTGTGAGTGTGTATGTATGTGTGTGTGTGAGTGTATGTGTGAGTGAGTGTGTGTGAGTGTGTGTGTGAGTGTGTGTGTGAGTGTGTGAGTGTATGTGTGAGTGAGTGTGTGTGTGAGTGTGTGAGTGTATGTGTGAGTGTGTGTATGTGTGTGTGTGAGTGTGTGTGTGTGTGAGTGTATGTGTGAGTGAGTGTGTATGTATGTGTGTGTGAGTGTGTGTGAGTGTGTGTGCATGTGCATGTGAGAGAGAGAGAGAGAGAGAGAGAGAGAGAGAGAGAGAGAGAGAGGAGCCAGATGTGGTGGTGCACACCTTTAATACCAGCACTGAGGAGGAGCCAGGGGTAGGCAGTTTTCTGTGAGCTCAGGGTCAATTTAGTCCACAGAGGAAGTTCTGGCTATGGGGGCTGTATACTGAGACCTGAGATGACACAATAGTTTAAAAACACTTGTAGCTCTTGCAGAAGACCCAACTTCAATTCCTAGCACCCATATGGTAGCTCACAGCCATCTACAACTCCTTCCAGAGGATCTGATACACTCCTCTAACTTCTATCTTCTGAGTTCCCCATATCCCGGAAAATAAGTCTATTTCCTGTATCTGGTTCCTTAAGGCAGAAAAATCAAGAAACTCATTCCCCGGTACTCGGTGTGTATCCTTATGCACAGGTGTTTAATTTTATTTGATTATTTGAATTTAAGTGTTGATCTAAAGGATCGTTTTAACTAGATCGGTAATGTGTTGGTTTGTTTTTGGGGGGTTATTATTGTTGGGTTTTGAGGTATTGCTGTTGTTTTTCCAATGCTGGGGAATCAAAGCCAAGGCCTCCCACAAGTAAAACAATTAGTCTGACACCGAGCTACTCACATTCTCATCAGCATATTGATGGATCCATAGATACATAGATGAATATACTCATATATACACATTTAAATCGATGGATATTTAAATAGATGCTTATTTAAATATACATGTTTAAATACATGCATACGTACATATATACACATATGCACATAACACATATGCTCATATGTACGTGTATACATGCATATATATTGTGGAATGCACAATTCCATTAGCATTCTGTCCTATTTTCTAGCCGACTCCCGCTCTGTCCAGGATACGATTGAGCGTGAGCGTGTGCCATACTCTCAAATGAAGTTTTGAATGGTTTCATAAAGAGAACGGACACAATTTAAACTGAGAATCCCAATTCCCAACAAGAAGACAAAACCCAGGCATAAAGGGGAAAAGGAAAGAGGAAGGAGGAGACTTCTGAAGCCTGGGCAGGCAGTCGGAGAGAATAATGTCTGTTCTCTTCATGACTGAAACACTGAACCTGCACCTGAGAATCAGAGGCAAACTAAAAACAGATCCACTGATGGCCTGCCAAACCACCGATCGTCTGCTCGTAGACTCATCTCCACGGTTCACACACACCCATAGAGCATAGCTTCTGCTCACTGGATTCGTCCACCACATTACCCTCAGTATGCCTTGAAGTCAAGGTGGCCCCTCTCAGTAGGCCCTCTTAAGGGGCCCTGTTGGCCAGATTTCCTTAACTCCAGTTATTTCCCTGTGACCTGTCTTTCCAGTATTTCTGAGATACATCTTGAACTAAATCCTCCCAGGAGCGAGGGGTTTGGGGATGCTTTTTGTTTGGTTGGGTTTAGGGATTGGGGCTTGGGGTGTGTGCTATTGTTGTTTTCTTTTGAAAGATTTAAATGGAAAATTTTGTCATACAGGGTCCTACCTCTACCTGTCTGGATAATGGAAACTGTGCCTGGTTCTGACATTCATAGCTTCTAAAAATTTAGTCCTAAAGTTTTAACAGTTGGCACATTTCCAAGCTGAAAGCTATTTTTAGGGTTAGCTAGATGTCTCTGCAGGTAAAGACATTTACTATCAAGAGTAATGACACTCATTCAATCTCTAGGCCAACATAGTAGGTCCTCTGTCCTCCCTACACCATGGCACATGTCCCCATACATACATATATATATATATATATATATATATATATATATATACACATATACATATATATACATACATACGTATGTATACAAACATGCACACACAAATGAGTTTAATTATAGTTTTTAAAACTTATCAAAACAAAAGCTATTTTTAAAGTTGTTAAAGGCACTTTAAGAATTAGGTTCCCATCAGATGGTGGCAGCACATGTCTTTAATCCCTGCATTCTGGAAGGAGAGGCGGGCAGATCTCTGAGTTCGAGGCCAGCCTGGGGTACAAAGTGAATTCCAGGAAAGTCAGGGCTACACAGAGGAAACCCTGTACTGAAAACAAAACAAAAGAAACAAAAGAGTTGGGCTAGTGAATGACTCACTGGTTAACGTGATTGCCTAAAAACAGTGAGGACCAGGGCTCAGATCCTTACAACCCACATAAATGCTGGACAGGGATGGTGGCCGGCCTATAATTCCAGCCTCAGAAGCAGAGAGGAGGGATAACCTGAGCAAACTGGATGATGAAACTAGTCATATCAGTGAGTTCTGGGATTGACTGAGAGACCCGGCCTCAGTGGAAAAGGTTGGGCTTCCAAATGCACAGGCATTCACAAGCATGCAAGTATGTACACACATGCACGCACGCACGTGCACACACACACACACACACACACACACACACAAATGAATTTTAAAAACAGTCTAGGGATGTAGCTCGGTTGGTTGAGTGTGTGTGTGGAATGCACAAATCCCAACGTTTGATTCCCCAGCACCACAGAAACTGCCTGGTGTCAGGTGCCTGATAATCCCAGCGCCTGAGAGGTGGAGGAGGCAGGAGAGTCCAAAGTCAAAGGTCATCCTTGGGAAGCTGGAAGCCAAGGTGGGATGTTGGGTTACATGAGACCCTTTCTCAAAAAGGGAAAAAGGAAGACCGTTATTCCAATGACTTGGATCATGATTTATATAAATATAATTTAAGTGAACTTAAGCAAAGGAGCAAATCCCTTGCCTATCTGGAGTTCCCGTTCAGGGGCCGGATCAACATTAGAACTTTCCATTTTCTCCATGTCTCCACTCTTTCCGTGTGTTAGTTTTCTCTTGAAACAAAATGGACTCAGGTGCCGGAGAGATGGCTCTGTGGTTAAGAAGACTTGTTGCAGGGGTTGGGGATTTAGCTCAGTGGTAGAGCACTTGCCTAGCAAGCGCAAGGCCCTGGGTTCGGTCCCCAGCTCCGAAAAAAAAAAAAAGAAAAAGACTTGTTGCTTTTATAGATGACGTGAGCTCAGTTCCCAGCTCCCAAATCAGGAGACTCACAATTCATTATAACTCCAACTCCCTTTTGGTCTCCTATGGCACTGCACTCACGTGCACAATAAAATAATTTTTTGAAAGGGGGGCAGGTCTAGGGAGACAGCTCAGTGGTTTTGAGCACTTTCCTTCTTGCAGAGGACCTGGGTTCAAGTCACAATCCACACACACATGCAACTCCCAACCATCTGTAACTTCAGTTCCAGGACATCAGATATTCTCTTCTTACCCCGTTGCACACGTGTGGTACATACGCATGTGTATAGGCAAAGCACTTGTAAGATTAAATTACTAAATCTAATAAAATTTTTTAAAGAGTAGCTTTAAAAAACAATGGACTTTGTGTAACTGGGGGAGAATAGCAACTGTTGTTGCTCCATGTGGTGCCTGATTGTGGCAGCTTCTGCAGAAGGACTCCTACACGATCACAATGTATCAGGTTAGTCTTTGATGAATCCTGTTGGTACCAATGAACCACACTTGAACCAGCCTGTGTCTAAACAAGGAAGTTCCCCACCTGTCCATGCTTGGCTCATATGCTATTACCATTATGGAGTAATTGGTGCCTGGAAATTGGAGCCATGGAAACTTGGAATAGGGGGTGTAAAAGGGGGTGTCGGCAAAGACAACAGAAGGCACCCCCCCGTGATAGTGAAGTAGATAAATAGGTCATTCACAGCGCCCTCAGAAGTATTGAGGCGTGCATTGAAGGAACCTATGACAATCAGTACTCTTCCAACTTAAGAGAACTGAGAAGGGAGGGGAAACAGTGACAGTTTGCCCTGGAACCAGTGACCTTGCATCATGGGAATTCATGTTTTAGTGAGTCTTACAGCTCGCCTGTCCCAGAGGTCAACTCTTCTATTTTTGTGGTTACCTCAGATAGCATGCTTGGCCGCGAGACATTCCGACTACATCTTCTGTAAGACAGGATGGTTGGTCCCTAATATGGCATGAAGCTCTCTCTAAACCACTTTGAAAATCCTGGGAAGGCCGAGGTTACAGCATATGCTCCAGTGAGCCTGTTAGGATTACTCATGGTGACTCTAGGTTATGTTTGGAACTCTTTCTGTAGCGAATAAACAGATGGCCAGCAGTAGCTAAAATTGAAAGTAGTTTGAAAAATGCCGAGGATAAATTCCTTTAATTCTCTCTCTACTTAGGGATCCTTCAGAAATGACTAGGCAATGTGCATTGGGAAGCTTGTTCCTTCTGGAACAAATTAAGCTCAGGGAGAACAGATGAGCTCTCAGGAATCCAAAGCAACGTGAAAACAGAATTACTCGTTCTATATCCCCAACACAGAATTCTTGAGGCATAATTAATTGAGGATGATTGCCTCAGAAATAGTCTAAGCCAAACTCTACCAATAAAGTATTTTTTATTAGCTTCCTAATACCTCATGTTATTCACAGGAAACCCACAGGAATAGGCATGCTGTGTCTTAGGAAAGGTCCCATTTAGGAGTATGCTTGAGACAGAAACAGCAAGGTGGTGGGAAAATCAAGCGCCGGGATTCTGAGTCACAGAAACTATGCCAGTAGGATTTCCCGAAGGCCAGTGCAGCTGTGGGGATGCAGCTGTGAGCGGAAGGGAATGCTGGAGGAGATGGGGCTGGGGGTAGCCACATCACCCAGCTGAGCGCAGTATGAGCAAACAGGGAGACAAGCATAAGGATTCAGGGGGAAGCCGTGGAGTTACAGAGCTAAGGATGAGGAAAAGGATAAGAACAAAAGCAATTTCAGCCAAACCAGTCCAACTAGCTCCAGAAATGAGTTTGACCAACATAAGGCTACATATACAGGAAGATACTGAATAGCAGCAGAACAAAGCAGACCCCACTCGTAGCAACATAGTTTCTGTTTTGTGGAAACAATCTTGTCTAATACACTTTACAGATGGGGTTGGGGTTGGGGGTGCATCCCAGAGAGCATGTATCAATTATGCCTCTTGTTCGTTAACAAATGACTCCAGAATGCACTGGCTTATATAAGTGGTTCCCTCACAGGTCTGTAATCGGGCAAGACTTGGCAAGGATGACTTTGACACCACTCCACATGGCAGCGGCTGGGATGATGCAGTCCTGACTTAAGGTTTTTCTTTCCAAAATGGCCTTACCCATCCAGGCAAGTTGGGGCTAGTGTCAGTTGGAAGATTAGCTAGGGCCACTAGCCAAGGATTTAGATCTTCTACACATGGCCTCTACATGTGGCTAGGCTGGGCTTGTGGAGAGGCCATGTGGAGGACAACTGTTCACAGCGTGGCAGTCCAGAGGTAGACATGTTACATCGCATCTGGTTTCCCCCCAGGGTGCTAATGGGGCTTACGCCTGGAACCAAAACACTGGCACGTCTTCTGCTTTCTATTGGTTAAAGTAGGTCCCAAGGCCACCAGGTTTGACAGAAAGACCGAGACAGAGAAATACAGAGACAGACACACAGAGTAACAGAGAGACATCCTGTTGACCACAGAGAAGGAGTGATACATTAACTCCCTGCTACAATGGAGCGGGGTAGATTTTATTCTGTTGTGACTTTGAAATATAGAGGGAAAGGGAAACAAAACATAAAATAAGCAAAACTAGAAAAAAATAATGACCCTATGGCTAAAGGGAAGATCATTTTCAAATTTTGGCTACACAAGGGAACCTAAGAATCTTGTAGACCAGGCAAAGGAGAGCAGTAATAGCAACAAGAAAAGACACAAAAACACAAAAATGTTTTTTAAAACTAAAATTAGATAGCCCAGAGAAGGGAGTGAGAGAAAATGAACTCAAAAGGATCCTCAGAGCCTGCACTGTTTATGAACCTGGGCCACCAATGCCATACTTCGAAAATAGGAAGAAAAGAAAAATGTCTGTTGAAGTTTGCCATGTAAGGGGTAGGCTGAAAGAATTTGCTGGTATACAGAGAGAAAGCGAAAAATAGAAATATTGTTCTAAAAAGACGTCAGAGAAGCTGTAGACAAATACATACGTAATGCATGCAATACATACATAAACAAACAAATAAAATGTTAGTAAATTAAATAAATAAGTCTAATCTAGAGGAAAGTGTCCCCTGCTGGGGCAGAAAAGGAGGTCTCCTTGGTCCCCCTTCCTGGGGAACTGCTGCGTCCCCAGGAATGCTCTACAATGCCAGAGGTCTGTGCTTGCACCACTGGGCATCCTTTATGTCTCTGACCTTGTCAGTGTCCGTCCCATCCTCTGAGGGTGAGGGGTATGTCATGATCTGCCCATCTCAGAGCCTGGACCTTGCTTTCCACAGAATGTATGCAACAACGAACTCTCCTAAATCTCCTCGTCCATGACAGCTGGATGCAGAGCAGGAAATTACATAACTGTACGGGTATTTGGTTCTGTGCCAGATGCTATTATCATATTAGGAGATAGCATGATCAAGAAAATATAATATACTAAAAAGTCCACGTGTATGTCTGTCTGTAGTAGGTTTGTTATATATATATATGTGTGTGTGTGTGTGTGTGTGTGTGTGTGTATATATATATATATATATGTATATATATATATATAAATCTCAGTTATAATCTCAGTTTTATAGTCTGTGAAAGACCTCTTTAGGTCAATACAATACTGCAGTGACACAAAGCCAGCAGGATATCTAGTGTAAAGCTCAGTATTTAGCATTTCTATTAGAACCCTTTATCCTGGTTAGCAGGCACTTTCCATCAACATTGCATAGACACACACACACACACACACACACACACACACACACACACACATCAATGTAAGCAGTGTGAGTAAAATCAGCTCACATGATTGTTTTTTCTAGTATGGAAGCGAGGTTCTCATTTAGTGTTAAGATCTACCAGCCAGGCACGGTGGCGCAGCTGGAAATGGCAGTGTAAGCCTTTAGTCTCAGCACTCGGAGCAAAGACGGGGATCTACGTGAGTTCAAGGCCAGGTCTACGAGTTAGTTCCGGGACAGCCAGGGCTACACAGAGAAACCGTGTCACAAACAAAAACAAACAAAGATTTTTGATGGCATTCCATTTGCCAAGGGAATAGATTAAACTGCCAAGCCTGAGTTTTCCCTCTATAAACCAGGAAACAAAGTTCCTTAAATTACCGAGTAACCTTGAGTGAGACCTTAGGGAAGCAAATGGAAAATAGCATTCCTTTATGTTCTAAAAAGTGACTTAATGCCTATACTGTAAAGACACAACCTCAAAATCCCAACTTTTCAAAGCCGGCTTGATGGGATCTGGGTGCTTTATAAATATCAGGGAAGGGACTGAAAATACACATAAGCAATTCTAAAACCCAAGAGACCAAACCCAAGAATAAGGTGGGTGAGTCGGCACCACCCAGATTCCTCTTCAGTGAAGGACTTCCTTCCCCCAGCTGTTCAGAGAGCTGCCCTTGGTTCCACTCAGTCATCCTTAGCTATCACACAATCCCTTTCAGGATTACTTCAGAACTAGTCAGCAGCCTTGCCCAAGGTCACACTCTTCCCGGGTGACGCCTATCCCATGATGCAATGGCTATATTGTGGGAATGGACGTCAGCCAAGGCCAATTTAGGACAACATGTTGAGCTCTAGTACTGTGAGAATGAACGCCCTGTGGGCTTCATGGAGACTGTAGCTGGAGTGCATCACTGCTGAATTTATCCCTCGGTTTCCTTTCCCATCTTTCTACAGATTTTGATCCCAAGGCACTCCATCATAAACACCCCGCATACTAAGCTCTGTCTACGAGCGCACCACCAGTACCAGGTCAATGACAACTCAGTACATCATTCTATTTTGTTTCTTTGAGACAGAGTTCCTCTATGTAGCCCACACTGGCCATGAATTAGGAGAAAGTTCTGATCCCCTTAATTTAGCTTCTGAGTGCTGGGTTTATAGGTATGGGTCACCACAGCTTCTCGGTCATCATTACTCACAACAAATATATCACACCATTAATAATTTGCCACTAACTATAAGACACTGACTGTCCAACAAGTTACATTGTTCCTAATCTTAACCTGTATATCTGTCTGTAGATTAACAGGAAAAAAAGCCATGGCATACTTTTTTTTTCTTTTCTTTTTTTTTGGAGCTGGGGACGGAACCCAGAGCCTTGCACTTGCTAGGCAAGCACTCTACCACTGAGCTAAATCCCCAATCCTGCATACTTTTTTAAAATATGGTTTCTGCCTGGCGTAGTGGCTCACGCCTTCAGCCCTAGTACTCAGGAGGCAAAGGCAGGCAGATCTCTGTGAGTTCAAAGCCAGCCTGGTCTACAGAGTAAGGTTCAAGACAGCCAGGGATATTATACAAAGAAACCCTGTCTCAAAACAAACTAATTAAGTAATAAACGGGTCTTTAAAAATGGTGGTGTTTCGGGGTTGGGGATTTAGCTCAGTGGTAGAGCGCTTGCCTAGTTTTTTGAGCTGGGAGTTAAAGAATGAGAGGATTGACCTAAGGGGAGTGGGCATCATATCGAGTGTGATCAGATTGCATTTGTATGGAATTCCAAAATAATTAATAAAAACATTATGTTGGGGGGAGGGGAAAATTCCGTACAGGCCCGTCGCAAACTTCATTTGCTATTAGTTTCTTGGTCAAGGACAGTGCTGCATAAGGCACCATGATAGCAGCAAGGGCATTCTATGGTCCAGAGATGGTCATTTAGGCTGAAGCACTGCACACAAAGAAAACCCATAATCAGAGTGTCTATTCCAATACAAGCAAATGGCCTTTCATATGGATGAAGTCCAGTATAATCACCCTGACCCCATGTGCTAGGCTGGTCGCCCTGAATCGGTTCTTATTCAGGACTCTGTGTTGTTCTCGGCCAATAGCAGACTGAGCGCTAGGCAGTGTCTATAGCAGGTCTGCCTTGGTGAATGGAAGTCCCACTACTGAACCTGGCCATAACCGCCTATGCTGCCTTGGCCTCCGTGTTCACGAAAACTCTAGCATGTGACATGAGTAGCTGGAGAATGGGGCTGGTTGACGGGTGCCTGATCGTCCTGTCCAGGGGATTATTAAAATCCTCTTCTGCTGAGGTCACCCTAACATTCGGGTGTGCCAGTCACCTTCACATTCTTCCTGCATTCCATGACGTTTTGTCCAAAGAAGCCTTTTCCTGGACCACCGTATCACAATTCTTTTTCCAACTGTGCTCCTTCCCTGACTACCTAGGAAAAGCACTGGCCACAGCCCGTGAGTTAACATGCAATCAAATGTCAGACATTTCCCATGCTAAGCAAAACCAACAATCTGGCCTACAGTTTGACATCCTATCCACTGGGAAGATGTCCCTCCATTGCTGCCCCTTAGGGCTATGCTAGCAGGAGGTTACAGTGTTGAACTGCCCATGTTTGGACGATGTCTGTCCATCCATTATATAGAAGTATCTGTCAAGGAAACCCAGCTGCTTCTTTCTCTGTTGCCTAATCCCAGAGGATTCATATGAGACTATGGGTGGTCAAAGGTGAAAAATGGCAGCTGATCCATTTTAACAACTGAGTACTATGTTACTGTATTTTTCTACCATAATATACTTTTCTGTTGTAATAGATTTTTAGCTTATCTGAATTTAAAAAAAAAAAACACACTCTTGAACACACACACACACACACACACACACACACACACACCCCTAAGAGATTTCTACAAAAACTAGACAACAGAAATTTTATTTGTTTCTGCATTGTTTGTGCTTCTGAGTGAGACAGGCTCTGACTGTGTAATCTGGAACTCATGGTTTAGACCAGGCTGGCCTCAAACTCATCAAAATTCACCTGCCTCTGCCTTCTGAGTGCTGGGATTAAAGTTGTACACCACCATACCCAGAGACAGCAGAAATTTTAAAATAAAAGTTCTAGGATCCAATTCATGACTCAGTCAGTAAAGCTCTTTTCATGCAAGTGTGAGTACCTGAGTTCAGATCTCCAACAACCATAAAAAAGGCCAGGGGGGAGAGAGAGAGAGAGAGAGAGAGAGAGAGAGAGAGAGAGAGAGAGAATATGAATCTCCAGAGATCAATGGCCAGCCATTCTAGACAATTAGTGAGCAAGAGATCCTCTCTCAAAAACTCAGGCAAGGGGGCTGGAGAGATAGCTCAGCAGTCAAGGCTGCTCTTCCAGTCACGAGTTCAATCCCCAGTAACGACATGGTGGCTCACCACTATCTATAATGTGATCTAAATGCCCGCAGATGTACATGCAGGTACAGCACTCATATTCATTAAATAATAAATAAATAAATAAATCTCTAAAAACAAAACAACAACTAAGGTTGCTAAGGATAAAGACACCTTACATTGACCTTTGGCCTCCACACCTGTACACATATACACAAACATGAACACACACAGACTCTAAGCACATACATACATACACAAAGAAGTAGAAATGAATTAATTTAAAACAAAAATATGGGGCTGGAGAGATGGCTCAGTGGTTAAGAGCACTGACTGCTCTTCCAGAGGTCTTGAGTTCAAATCCCAGCAACCACATGGTGGCTCACAACCATCTGTAACGAGATCCGATGCCCTCTTCTGGTGTGTCTGAAGACAGTGACAGTGTACCGTCATATATAAAATGAATAAATAAAATCTTTAAAAAATAAAAATAAAACAAAAATATGTCTCTTATTAGCTGCGGCAAGTGCGTCTCATTTCCCTAAAACAAAGATATTTGGAGAAGCAGACGTGTGGTGGTGTGTGCCGGTAACCCTAGCATGTGGACAACTGAGGCAGTAGACCAGCCTGACTTAGCAGGCAGCAGGACTCCGCCTCTGTTAACAGAGAGATTAGGGGGGAGGCAATGGTATCAAAGGACCATTCTGACACCTGTTACAGATTTTTCTTGACCGTTCAGAAAAGAAGCCACGTTAGCCGGTTTTATACCAACTTGACACGAGCTAGAGACATTTGGGGAGAAATAAACTCAATTGAGAAAATGCACCCCAAAAGTCTGACAGAGAAGCAAGTTTTTAGTACATTTTCTTGATTAATGTTTGATATTCTGAGGTACCAGCATGGGTGGTGCTGGCCCTGGTCTGGTGTCCTGAGTGCTGTAGGATGGGCCTACTGAGCAATCCCTGGAGCACAAGCCAGTAAGCAGCACCCCTCCCTGGCCTCTGCATCAGCTCCCGCCTCTAGGTTCCTGCCCTGTGTGAGTTCCTGCCCTGACTACCTTCAGTGATGGATTGTGATGTGACACTTGTGTGAGTTCAATAAACTGTTTCCTCCACAACTTGATTTTGTTCGTGGTGTTTTATCACAGCAATAGAAACCCTAACAAGGGTTTGGGGATTTAGCTCAGTGGTAGAACACTTGCCCAGCAAGCACAAGGCCCTGGGTTCAGTCCCCAGGTCCGAAAAAAAGAAAAAAGAAAAAAAAGAAAAAAGAAACCCTAACAAAAGCTAATATAACCCAGATTACAAAATAGATTATAGAATATAATTATATAACAGAAGATAATATAATTCAGATTATAAAACAGATAATATGATTCAATAATATGATTCAGATTATAAGACAAAAGCTAATACAATTTGAGGTGTGTGTGTGTGTGTGTGTGTGTGTGTGTGTGTGTGTGTGTGTGTTGTCAGCTTGTACAACAAGCACTAACACCTGAACTTAGTAAAGGAACAATTTTCTCTCTTCAGCCTTGAGGTGGCCTAGTCATTATTATCAGCAAATAAGTTCTGGACGTTCAACTACTGGGATAGAATCCAACTTATTTAAAATTATTCTGTGGGACTGGAGAGATGGCTCAGTGGTTAAGAGCACTGGCTGCTCTTCCAAGAGGACCTGGGTTCAATTCCCAGCAACCGCATGGCAGCTCACAACTGTCTGTAACTTCTGTTCCAGAGGATCCGACACCCTTATACAGGCATGCATGCAGTCAAAACACCAATGTACATAAAATAAAATTAAATAAATTACAAAAAGAAATTAAATTAAATTATTCTGTTAGCTGCCAGTACTAGGTAAACGTCACAATTTACCTAGTAAATCACTTACCTGGTTAGTAAATTTTACTATTTTTTTTAATCACATGAGATGGTCCAATCTTATAAATAACTGTTTAAGAGCCAGGCATGGTGGTACATGCCTATAAACACTCAGGAAGCTGACGGCATTGTGAGTTTAAGGCCAGCTTGGGCTCATGAAATTTTTTTATCTTAGAAAAAAAAAGGTGTACTTTAAATCCAACGGAAGTCCTATTCTCTTTAAAATTAGTTGACAAGTTGCAGGTTAGTTTTGGTTAAGCCTTCCTACAGCTTCCGGAAGTCTGTTCTTATTACTTCCGTTTAAGAACATGTCCTTCCTAACTGTACCAGACAAGTAGTCTTTTTTTTTTTTTTAAGATTTACTTTATTTATATGAGTACACTGTCTCTGTCTTCAGACACACCAGAAGAGGGCATCGGATCCCATTACAGATGGTTGTGAGCCACCATGTGGCTGCTGGGAATTGAACTCAGGACCTCTGGAAGAGCAGTCAGTGCTCTTAACCACTGAGCCATCTCACCAGCCCCAGACAAGCTGTACTTTAGTCTGAGGGACCTAAGAACTTCAGCTTTCAGCTTTCAGCTTAGCACAGTTGTGCCAACAGCTCGTTCCACGGATCTCCTTTTTATTTCCTACTTTCCATTATTAAATTTCCGGTCTTGCATATGTGTCTCCAGATGGTTTTGCTTTTCTTTGTCCATTGCCTGGTTGGATCTTTGGACTGGTCCTTCACCCAGTTTACTAAGAGGCGGGATCTCTTGATGAACCTGACACCCACTGCTTTGTGGAGGTTTGGTCTGTGGCTGTTTACTGCAATGCTAAATTCTATACCTTAAGGTCTAGGCCTACGAGCAACTTCTCATGTTTACAAGCCACACCTCAGATATCCCTCCTCTTTTTCCAAGTTGTGTTCCTCAATTTAAAACTTTGGTTAAATGAAATTGGCTACGGCCAATGGCTGGAGGGATTGGAGGTGGGTGGGTTTGGTTGTGGTGGGAGAGACCAGAAGGAGGAGGAATGGAGAGAGAGAGAGGAGGAAGCCGCCATGAGGGGAGAGGAAACATGAGCACCTGAGTTCGATTCCCATGACCCACATGGTGAAAGGAGAGAACTGACCCATATATGTCCTCAAACCTGCTCTAACCAAGTGCAATAACAGAAGCATACCTACACACACGCTCGCTCGCGCACGTGCACACACACACACACACACACACAAATAAATTAATATGAAAAGCATAGGGGTTGGGGATTTAGCTCAGTGGTAGAGCGCTTGCCTAGCAAGCGCAAGGCCCTGGGTTCGGTCCCCAGCTCCGAAAAAAAGAAAAGAAAAAAAAAAGAAAAAGCATAATGTATTCTACAATTTATCCCTCTATTGTTCAACTAGTGAGCACTTTTTTTTGTTTCCATTTGAGGACTATCATAAAGAATTCTCTTACGAACACTGTTAAATATGTACTAGGAGCTGGAGAGATGGCTCAGTGGTTAAGAGCACATACTACTCTTCCAGAGGTCCTGAGTTCAAGATGTCCTGCATCTCCAGTAAGTGGCTCACAAGCACCTTTAACTCCTGCTCTGGGTAATTACACATTCTGGCTTGTGCGAGCCCTTGCACTCATGTACATAAGTGTACATTCACACACTCACACACTCACACACACACATGCATACACACATATATATGCACACGTGTGCACACACATGGGGCAATGGACCATGCCAGGAAACTTGGTAAGGTTGAGAGGGTTGGAACCCCTGAAAGCTCAGAGAGGAGGGTAGGAGCTTCACCTGCTTCCGACCAGGTCCCTGTCACGTGACCACACTCCCTACCTAGGAACATAACCTATGGTCACGTAGATCAGAATAGAGCTCTCCATGCTAATAAGGTATCTAGACGGACCCTGAGGGTTTAGCTAATAAGATTCCCTTTCCCAGACATTCCTCCCTGCAAACGGTGTTTAATCTCGGGTCCACCCTGAGGAGGCGGTATGCACCCATTTTCCACAATGAACAATCAAAGCACAGTTTGGAACCAAAAACTGTCTCTCTCATCGAGAACCGCCATGTGGAGCATGAAGAAGGCCTTCATCTACAGATCTTTACTGTCTAAATCTCCCACAGACCCTCTGTGCTCCCAAACAATTGGCACTAAACTGAGGACAGTCAATGATGAGCTAAACCGCAGTTTTCCCCCACCCACCCCCCTCCCACACACCCTCCTGGGGCTCATCCTCAGCCTGTGGGCCTCCTCCGTTCTCTGGCTGTTCAGGAATCTGAGAGCCCCTTGCCCGGGCTCCTCGTTGCAGGCCAGTGGACCCCTGACCCTCCGTTCCTGGCCCCCTGCTCAGTTTCCAGCAGTGACTGGGTGCTTCGGAGTCAAGGAACCCCGGCTTCAGCCTCCCACATCTTAGGCTACATTGTCCCACCACGGTTCCCTGGAGCTCAATTGGGGAAGCAGTCTCTACGTTTAAACTGCCCAGAGGCGTTCCCCCGACCCCAGCGTCGGAACCACGCTCACACACATACACAATTTAGACAAATAAAAGTAAATTGATTGCCTCTGGCTGAAACATTTTTAAACCAACCAAAATAATCTAAGCAAACAGTATATTGCTAGTGTGGAATCCGTGTGGCCTGGGGAGGTGCTTATCTTTAACTTGAGAATAAAAAATTCTATCCAACATGGTTGTTGCTTTTTTCACTGCCCACAGACGTGCACAGGAGACACTGGCCTCTATTTTCGGCAACCCCTGATTCTGGGGCTTTCTTGGGTTTACAAAGCTGGTGGTTTCAAGAGGATTCAAATCTATGTAGCCTAATTAGAAACGAGGTGGTGTACCCTTCGTCCCATGTTTTATCATCCACACACACTCCTGCAGTCATGAACTTGCACCTTTTATTCTAGAGAGCGGAAAATGTTATCCTTTGGAGGTCCTTCCTCTGGACCAGCACGTGATTGTGGTATTTACCAACCCTTCCATTCTTTCCGGGGCTCTTAGGTCTTCTTGTAGTGTTTTCTGAGAAAATATGGTCGGTAAGTTTCTCTTTTATGCCCCAGGATGTCTGTGTCTTGTGTTATGGATCATTTCTTACCATTGAGGTATTGTCCCACACTAGCTGCAAAATAAATAAATAAATAAATAAATAAATAAATAAATAAATAAATAGTAAGTTCTGGCTTTTGCAATTTTGAGTTATCAATCTTCGTGAGGCTGATTTTTGTCTGTGGTATGGGTTTGGATTCAATCGTTTCCCCGATAGAAGATACAGTTTTTCTGGCTTCATTTATTAAATAGAGAAGAAATGCTTTAGCTATTTTTTCCCCTTTTCCTTAATGCAAGTATCGGAATCCTCTGGACCTTGATTCGATTATTTCCAGTCCATAAAGAAAGAAAATAGGACGCATCAGGGGTGGGGACTGTTCTCCCTCTAGGATGTCTGCACTGACCTGCCTGGCACCTTTCGGTCGCGGGTCGTGTAGGAGGCCGCCTGCTCCCGGGCTGCCACGCGCGGGCAGCTAGAGACCATGGAGTCCGCCATGCTGGCGGTGGTGTACACATTCAGCCCCGGTACAAGGAGTTTCCCCAGCTTACCCGGTGCCAGGGGGATCCAGGGCGAGTTCTTAATCTTGCTCTTGCATTCTGGATTCTTTGGAGATTTTGGCATGACTCGGATGCTGTGCCGGGTCCCTTTTCATATCCAGATCCGTCACAGTGGACAGATGAAGAATCGGGGATCCCTCCTGATGATGACTGAAACTCTAAACTCCTCTCTGCACAAGAGCAAGGTGAGACAGTTCAAGAAATCACAGACCTCATTAAAGGTAAATTAAAGTGGCTTGCCAAAAATAAAATTTAAGAAGAAAGAAGGAAAGAAAGAAAGAAAGAAAGAAAGAAAGAGAGGAAGAAAGGAAGAAAGAAAATAGGAGCTGGCAAGATTGCTCAGTGGTTAAGGACACTGACTACTCTTCCACAAGTCCTGAGTTCAAATCCCAGCAACCACACAGTGGCTCACAACCATCTGTAATGGAATCTGATGCCCTCTTCTGGTGTAGTCTGAACACAGCTACAGTGTACTCATATACATAAAATAATTCCTTTAAAAGTGAGAAAATGTTATATATGCAAATATGCAAAAAATAATGGGGACCTACATGACTGCATATATCAGCAGGCTCACTTACACAGGGTTCTCTTAGGAGGGTCACCTGAGTCCAGAGGTCCTAAACTATAATGGGCGACATAGAAAACCTGATAAAAATTATGCTGATCTTCACCACTCTAACAAATTCAATAAGTATTTGGGAAGCATGTTATTTTATAACGTGTATTTCATGCCTTAAAGTTACGCTTCCTCAGGGGCTGGAGAGCTGGCTCAGCAGTTAAGAGCACTGACTGCTCTTCCAGAGGTCCTGAGTTCTAATTCCCAGCAACCACATGGTGGCTCACAACCCTCTGGAATGAGATCTGATGCCCTCTGCTGGTGTACTTGTATACATAAAATAAATAAATACTTTTTTTTTTAAAGTTACGATTCCTTTTTTTCTTTTAAGATTTATTTATTTTTATGTATACACTATAGTTGTCTTCAGACACACCAGAAGAGGGCATCAAGTCCCATTACAGATGGTTGTGAGCCACCATGTGGTTGCTGGGAATTGAACTCAGGACCTCTGGAAGAGCAGTCAGTGCTCTTAACCTCTGAGTCATCTCTCCAGCCCAAAGTTATGCTTTCTTAATTCTATAGCTGTTTGGTTGTTTTCATGGTTTTCCTTTGTTGTTGCTGGTTTTTGTTTGTTTGTTTGTTTTCATTTTTTAATAAATTTAGCTTTGAGCTTTGTGTTCCCAAGGCCTTTGGCAGAGTGGGGGCTGCAGGTGAACCTTGGGATTCCACCCCACTCTAGCGGCATCTTCCCACTAGACTTTCTTCTGCAGCTCCTCTGTGCTGGCTATCTCATTTGAAGAATTCAACACCAAGCCCACATGTATCTGGTTTATAGTTCTTCCACTCTGCGAACAGACTCCATGAGGAGGCAGCCTGATCTTCAGCCTTTGCTGCGTCTCCTCTGATAGTCTAGCCCCGCCTTCTTCAGGCTCAGCAACCCTAAGATTTTGTCTTCCTTCCTTGATGTCTTGCTTTCATATCCCTCACCATCCTTGCTCCTCTGAAGGAATTGGTTGATAGTTTGAATCGTAAAACCGTCCAGCTGCAGTTAAATTATCATGTTTCGTATCCGTTGGGTTTGCTCTTGGAAACTTTGCCTTGCTAAGTAGCCCCTCACAGCTAGCTATAATAATATAAAATAAAATGTTTATTACTACTGACATGGATTTCCTTAAAATAACTAAATGCTTCTATATTTCTCTTAAATAGGCAAAAACTAATTTTATTTAGCCAGATGTGGTGTCACGTGCTTTTCATCCCAACACTTGGCAGGCAGAGATAGGTAGGTCCCCAAGTTCAAGACCAGCCTGGTCTACAAAAGTGAGTTTCAGGACAGTTGGGGCTGAGAGTGAGACCTTGTCTCAAAACACAAACCAACCATCCAAACAGTAGCTGGGTAACTTACAGAAGGGAACGGACGTCATGTACGTTGCTTGTTATTTATTTACAGACAACACCAAGCACATTAACAAACACAAAGACATTCTTGAGAAGAAATAGTTGCACATACAACCAATTATACTCAAGAGCTTTATGCTTTTATTCTGAAGCGCGAAGGTAGAAGTAGCTACTTCGTTTTAAGTGGAGTTAACAAAAATTCTATTCCATCATTTGTTCATAGCTCCTTGTATGTATATGGGACAGCATCTTCCCTTGAGAAACTTTCCCTGGTATTCCCCCACTCATAATTGCAAAGTCTTTTTAAATTGAATTCCTTAGAGGATTTTTATTTTCTCTTTAAAGAGTTACAGCTAGTGATCCCCCAACATAAATCATACCTCCTTTCTCTGTTTCCCAGGTAGTACTTGTGAGCCCCGCCCACCAGCAGTCAGGGTACTCAAGAGCCCTGGTTCAAGGCAGTTCCACCCCAATGCCTGCTCCTCCTGTGTTCCCGGTGGCTGCCAATCACCTCTTTGAAAAGCACCATGCCTTGCTGAGTGTGCATTTTTTCCATTAAAATGTGACCCTGCTTCCAGGCTGGTATCCGTGCTCTGAATTCAACTGACCCTTTGGCAAAATTCACACCCACATATTTTGGACATTCTTCTCGCCTAAAACTGCACCCAGGGCGTCTGTTCTGTTCAAAGGATTAATGAGGGGAAAAAAAATGTGCGCGCAAGTCAGAAATCAGTCTAGCCACCACAACCCCGACGCTGGGGCAAACCACCCAACAGATGAGCAGAGTGCCAGCCAAAGTAGGTCATGAGAGCTGTTTTAGGAGGGAAACCAAAGCGGGGAGGTGGACAGAAGCAAACCTTGGAAGCATCTTCTTTCTTTTGTATTTCTTCTCCATTTGATAACTTCCTATGGTTTCCAATACAGTGTGGGACGTAATGGGGTCAGAAGTGTTTGTTTTTGTTTACTTTGTGATGCTGCCGATTGAGCCCGGAGCCTGGAATCCCAGCACTCAGTGGGTAGAGGGAAGAGATGAAGCAAAGTCGGACGTCAGTTTGGTCCAATGGCGGCTTCCGCTTCAGGCTGGGGCTGCAGACGGAGACTCTGTTTAAGTAAAACAAGAAACTGGAATAAATAGGAGGAAACTGAGACTTAAGGCTCTACATAAATCTTCAGTTTTCATTTGGAGAGAGAGTGAGAGTTGAAACAATAATTGAAAATGCCTCACCTATGCCAGCCGGGGTGGCACAGGCCTTTAATCCCAGCACTCGGGAGGCAGAGGCAGGTGGATCTCTGAGTTAGAGGCCAGCCTGGTCTACAGAGCGAGTTTCTGGACAGCCAGGGCTACAAAGAGAAACGCTGTCTTGGAAAAACACACACACACACACACACACACACACACACACACACACACACACACACACACAAAGGAAGCAAGGAAGGAAAGAGGGAGGACGTAGGGGAAGGGAAGAGGGGAGGGGAAGGAAAATGTCTTATGTAGCTCTGCTCAAGGACATGCGTATATAGAGTCCCTGCTTCATCAGTAAATATATGTCTCTATGCCTCGGCTGTTTTCCAAGGCTGTTTGTCAGCCAGGCTAGAAGGAGCCAACACCTTCAAACTGCTATAGTAGGACCTTTGACCAGCGCAGTGAGAGCCCTGGCCGTCCCTGTAACTGTGGCTGTGACGAGTTCCTTCTCAGTATTGAATGCTTGGAGCAACCGCTGTGATTGCCTCTGAGTAAACTTTTTCCTTTTTTTAAGATTTATTTATTTATTATATATAAGTACACTGTAGCTGTCCTCAGACACACCAGAAGAGGGCATCAGATTCCACTGCAGATAGTTGTGAGCCATCATGTGGTTGCTGGGAATTGAACTCAGGACCTCTGGAAGAGCATTCAGTGCCCTTAACCATTGAATCATCTCTCCAGCCCCTTAGTATCCTTTCTGTCTGCTCATCCCCTGCCTTTAGACAGGTAAGAAAAAAGCCTACAAACTAAAAGTTACTGGGGATGTAGTTCAGTTGAAGGGTATTTGTTTAATGTGTGTGAATCCCTACATCCTCACCTGGCACTAGGAAACAAAAATTATTATTATTAGTAGTAGTAGTATTGTTATCATTATCATTATTATTACAACGACGACGATGATAATGGTAGTGGTGGTGGTGGCGGTGACAAGGTTGGGCGTGTTGACACACAACTGTAACACCAGCACTTCAAAAATAAAGGGAGGGAAATCAAGGCCAACCTCCACCACACCAGATAAGTGAGTGTGAGGCCACCCTAAGCTCCATGACCCCATATCAAAAGAAAAGGGGAAGAGGGCAAAGGTGACGGCAAAACTGTATCATTCTGAGTTCCCACACCCTTATCCTGAGAATAAACTACTGAAATCCTGACAGAACTTTATAAGAAGGAATTTTCAACTATGTGTCACTGCATCACTGCTGCAAAGGCAGAGTGACAGTAAGGCTCTAAAAGAGCAAACATTAATCCTGTGAAGTGGCTTTCTGCTTGTGACCCAGCAGGACTCTGGTGCTACTAGTCTATTGTGACTCTAATCTCAGAGGGGGGGGGGGAGGAAACAGGTGCCCACATCAAATCCTCTTCAAGGATTGTCTCTTCCTTAGGACTCAGAATCTAGCGGCAAACGTTTCGAGCAGTTTTCAGGGCAACTGGAATAAACAGCTCTAAATGCTTGCTCTTCGTGAGCAGGCAGACTTGCCGCTGGTAGATCCTGTACGCCCCCTTGTGGCCAAATGCTCTAACGAAGTAAATTTCACAGAAAAAGTTCCAAGATAAAAAACCCAGTTCATGAAATCCCAGCATTCAAAAGGTAGAACAGGATCGAGATCAAGGACTTTGTCAACTACATAAAACTCCAGGCCAGCTTGGGGTCCGCAAGACTCTATCTCAGTGTTTCAATATAAGACAGACACTGCATTCTCCCAAGACCATTTGCTCGTGTGTGTGTGTGTGTGTGTGTGTGTGTGTGTGTGTGATTTTTCTTTTAAAAATATTCATTTGTTTGTTTACTGGGGGGTGGGGCATATCCATACCATGGAGCAAGTCAGTCAATATAATTTGTGGGAGCTGGTTCACTTCCGCCAGGTAGACCCTGAGAATCGAACTCAGGTCATCAGGTTTGGAGGCAAGCACCTTTACCGGCCGAGCCATCTCCTCCATCAGCTTTCCCTGCCTTTTTTTTTTTCTTTTTTTTGGAGCTGGGGACCGAACCCAGGGCCTTGCGCTTGCTAGGCAAGCGCTCTCCACTGAGCTAAATCCCCAACCCCATTTCCCTGCCTTTTTGATGAGTAATTAGAAATCACCTTGACATCCAAAACAATAGTCTCAGCTCATCTTCAGGTAAGTTTACCTACAACCGTAATCAACAACGTCTTTCGTACTGGACGACCAGGCAGCCCTCCATTTCAGATTCGTAGTTACGGGAATCTAAACTAATCCAGCTTTTATACTCCTAAGAGGCTAATTCCCAGATGGATTTCTTCCACCAGCAGCTGGCCTTGAAGTATTTTGTGAAGTTGTCATCTTTCATTAAGCCATTCACACCCGCTAACCCCTGAACTGCACCCGAATGCCAGCCTCGTAACCAGTTCCATTATGAGTACCACATGAGCTGTTATTCCCCAGCAACTGTAAGCCCTTCACTGAACAAGGCCTTGGGTTCTTGACTGTCAAAGCCACAGCTGGGAGCTCAGTTCTCAGGGGGTGTTTTGGTACAGCTGGAAAGACAAGAAATATAGTGCTCACCCAAGACCACAAACGACTGTCGGCACGCACACGCTGGGAAATTCCCATCTAACGTGTCCCCTGGCTTGTTTTCTGCATTTCATTCTTAGTAGCACTGAGAATTGAACCTACTATTTCATATATACTTAAGAACGATATCTTTAGTTCCTTTGCTGTTATCTTTCTTCTTTTTCTTTCTCCCCCCCCCCCGAAGGTATATTTTGTTTGAAGATTTTTCTTTTGTTTTGAGGGTGTTTGTTTTTGTTGTTTTTGAGGGAAGGTTTTACCCATACATATCCCAGACTGGCCTCGAACTCTCAACCCCCCTACTTTGGTCTTCCTGGTCTTGGAATTCCAGGCATGTACCATCATGCCCCACTGCTATCTATTATTTCTGTAAAAGGCAAGGTTTCCCAATATTGCCCAGGCTCTCTCCAAGTTTCTGGGATAAAATGGTTCCGTCTCGTGTGTAGCTGAGGTCGTAGGTATCATTGTGCTTGCCTGTTTCCAGATAACTTTCAACCCACGATTTAAACCTCCCGAGTTTATATTATATCTTAAAAATAATTCTCTTTAGGGGGCTGGAAAGATGGATCATTGATTAAGAGCACTGGCTGCTTTTCCAGAGGTCCTAAATTTAATTCCCAGTAACCACATGGTGGCTCGTAACCATCTGTAATGAGATCTGATGGCCTCTTCTGTCATGCAGAAACACATGCAATAGAGCAGACATATACATAAATAAATATATCACTTCTTAAAGGAAATAATTCTGGCAGAAGGCAGCACTCCTTCAATCCTAGCACTTGGGAGGCACAGGCAGGCAGATCTCTGAGTTAGAGGCCAGCCTGGTCTACAAAGAGTTCTAGGACAGCCAGGGCTGCACAGAGAAACCTTGTCTCATAAACAAGACAAAACAAAAATCTCTTTGAAGATTTTGATCACCTAGCATCTTCCAGAGATTGAGAGAATAGTGTTCCTTAAGAGAAACATTCTGCTTATTAACCTATTACCACTTTAAACTGTAGGTACAGCACGAGTTCTGACAGAGCAGAGTTTCTACCGGAAGGTCACCCCCAACTACAGACGCTTGGTCACTGTAAAGGAAGCCGAGATCCACAGAGGTGGGATCTCCGTGTTAAACTTGGTAGCAAGGCAGAAGAGGCATTTTGGGGAAACAGGCGCAGGGATACAAGAATAAATGCCAGGGGCTAGAGAGATGGCTCAGCGGTTAAGAGCACTGACTTCGCTTCCACAGGTCCCAAGTTCAAGTCACCAGCACCCACATTAGGCGGCTCAAAACTTCTGACCCCAACTCCAGGGGATCTGATGCATCCGGCCTCCTCAAGTCAACATACCCACATGCAAGCACACACATAACTAAAAATAATAATAGAAAGTAGCCTTAAAAAACAAAAAAAAGGACTGACCACCAGGCTATGAAAGAAAGGCAGGCAGAATATTACACAACACACCTGAACCAAATGTCCCGAATGTCCCGGCCTGCTTGCTCCCAGCTAGTTACTGCTGGGTCTTAAGACCTCTGAAAGAGAGGCTAGTAGATCATCCTTCCTACCCCAAAAGTGAGAAGAAGGTCCCTCTTAAGAGGGAGAGTAATCAGGATCAAATCCAGAAAACACGATCCAGTCCTAGGCAGCAAGACGGTCCCTGTGCAGAGACCACATACGGACCTCACGGTTGCTTCTGCTACTACTATTGCTGCTGTGGATTTGGGAAAGCTAAAAGCATAGAACGGGAGCAGCAGAGTCAATGGGGTCAGAGAGACTGAATCTTCTCATGCTATCCCTTTGTTACCAGCATACGCACATGCAAGCACACTGCCTTACATACAGAAGGTGCTAAAGAAACAAACTTTGAAAATGAGTTAAAAACAAAGGTCAGTGTTTCTGAGAGTACTGTTGTATGTGCTCAGCCCAGGGAGTGGCACTATTAGAAGGCATGGCCCTATTAAAGTGGATGTGGCCCTGTTGGAGCCCCTGTGTCAGTGCGGGTGTGGGCTTTAAGACCCTCATCCTAGCTGCCTGGAAGTCAGTATTATTCTAGCAGCCTTCAGATGAAGATGTAGAACTCTCAGCTCCTCCTGCACCATGCCTGCCTGGACGCTGCCACGTTCCCGTCTTGATGATGATGGACTGAACCTCTGAACCTGGAAGCCAGCCCCCCAATTAAATGTTGTCTTTATAAGACTTGCCTTGGTCATGGTGTCTGTTCACAGCAGTAAAACCCTAACTGAGACAACCATGTTTGGCTTTTTTTCTTCCTGTCCCCAAATGTCTACGCTAGGTGACCTCTCTTCTCCTGAATTTTCCAAGGACTAGGGTCCCACTTGTGACTCCAAAATCTTTACTGGTGATTATAACCACTGTTGGACAGTTTCCCTGAATAGCCCAGGAGTATGCAGACTTACTGTATCCCAAACAGAATTTATTAATGTGTTCTTCCAGATGGGATCTTTCAGAATTTATAAGTTCTTATATCAGTTACAAGGGGAAAACAAAAAAACAAGACAAACAAGCAAACAACCGAGGGCATGCATACAACCCCAGCCTGTAAGAGGAGAGAAGTTCTGAAGTATTACATTGGAGGAAGCCTAGTAGGACCAGCAAGATGGCTCAGCAAGAAAGGGCACAAGTCTGATGACCTGAGTTTGATGACCAGCACCCACATAGAAAAAGGAGGACTCCTGCACACTGTCCTTTAACCCCCAGGTTCCTACCATGGCACAAGTGCATACACACACACACACACACACACACACACACACACAGAGAGAGAGAGAGAGACACACACACACACACAGACACATGCAGACACACACAGAGACAGAGACAGAGACAGAGAGACAGATACACACAGACATACACATAGAGAGAAACACAGAGAGACAGAAAGAGACAAAGACATACAGAGAGAGAGAGAATAACTCAGGGATGGAATAGAACGAAAGAGTGAGGGTGTTAACTCTTTAGGGTATGGTACTCGCTAAGATGAGAAAACAGGGAAAGAGGGAAATGTTTGTGGGGAAAGAGAGACGAGAAATAGTCAGCTCTGGGTGCATTGGTTTGAGCCTTGAGGTACTGGTGAAGCTATGAAACGTTCTCCACAGTTTCATAGGCTCAGAAAAGCAATGCATTCCGAGGTGGTTTGAATATGCTTGCCCATGGGAAGTGGCACTATTAGGAGGTGTAGCCTTACTGGAGGAAATGTGTCCCTCTGTAGGCAGGCTTTGAGATCTCCTAGTGCTCAATCTCTTCCAGTGTGGAAGAGAGCCTCCTCCTGGCTGCCTGCTGAAACTTGGGCAACGACAAGAAGAACAAAGAGAAAACTGACTGAAGCTGACGAGTTAGATTTGAAGTCAATGTACCGATGCTAACGGAAGCAGGCAAGCAGGTATACGAGTTCTCTCAAGGACACAGAGAGCGAAGAGGAACAGACTGAGCAGAGGACAGAAATGCAGGAAGAAACTAAGAACTTTAACCCCCATCGTTCTTGATCACTTTCCTTTCAGCCACACACAGCGGCTGGTGCACCAAGGCGTGGTGACACGCCAGGTGGTGCATGCCTTTGATCCCAGCACTCAGGAGACAGAGGCAGGCAGATCTCTGAGTTCAAGGCCAGCCTGAGCTACAGAGCGAGTTCCAAGACAGCCAGGGGTATGCAGAGAAACCTTATCTTGAAATGAAAAATAAAAAATAAAAAAACAGAAACAAGAACAATAGTTACTCCTCTTCTTTCTGTATCTGTGATTCAACAGGTTACTCCCTCCCTAGAAAAGTTCGAGACATTTCTGCGATATCTGACGCCTGTGGCTGTCCACCATTACACCAGTTTCATGTGCTACTTAGCACCACATGGTTAGGTGAAACTGAGCAAGGGCCTTTTCTTACCTTAATTACTTTATACAGTTACCTACGGCCAGTGGTGACTACACTGGCTGTCGCAATAGGACACTCAGAGGCTAATTCTCCCTCAGTGCTCCTCTTCCCAGATAACGAGCCCACTCTCGGGCTCATGTTCTTGGAGAACCTGCAGAATTCACCAAGTTCTATGTTTGATAATTTATTAAAACCAAAACCTGGGGGCTGGAGAGATGGCTCAGCAGTTAAGAGCACTGGCTGCTCTTCCAGAGGTCCTGGGTTCAAATCCCAGCAACCACATGGTGGTTCACAGCCATCTGTAATGAGATCCGATGCCCTCTTCTGGTGTGTCTGAAGACAGCTACAGTGTACTTACATATAATAAATCTTATAAAAAACAAACAAACAAACAAAACCGACTCTCTAACTTCCTGTGAGAATTAAAAGATATGTTTAGCCTCAGTTTAGAACTTTAAATGTAACTAGTGTCCGTCTCCCACCCCCACCCCACCCCCCACCCCTACCTTTCTCTCGTTTGGTCGGTTGGTTTGGTTCCCTTGTCCGTTATCTTCCCTTTGCTATGGTTTCTTTGTGCAATGCCGAGAACATTCACCTCCAACACTTGTTTTAGCTAAGAGGAGTCCTTTAGAACCTCAAATCATTCACATTGTTTATTACTGGAAACAAACCTCTGTCTGTCTGTCTGTCTTTCTTTCTTTCTTTCTTTTTTTCTTTCTTTTCAATCTAGTGGATTTGTCTGTACATAGACTACTCTCTGTGCCTTCTCTAGAGAAATGTTAGTTCCAGAAGATTTTATTTTATTTTAGTGTATGTGTGCGTGTGTGCGTGCGTGCGTGAGTGTGTGTGTGTGTGTGTGTGTGTGTGTGTGTGTGTGTACCCATGTGCTATTGCACTTGTATGGATACTTTGTAGGGCCAGGTTTCTCCTTTTACCTTAACATGGGTTCCGGGACTTGAACTCAGGTTTACCTGCGGACCCATCTGGCTGGCCTGGGTCTCCAGTTTCTTGGGATCACTTTAGCAGTGGGGAATTCTGCTTCAACCGAAGCTTCATCTCCAAAAGCTTTGCTTCATCTCCCTCCTCTGTCCCTGCCTTAGCTTGGAAGCTGACTGTTTCCAAATGAACCCCATAGCCCCAGGTCACTAAACAGTTGGTCTTATTTATCTGTTCTCTCCCTTTCTCCTTTTCCTCCCTCCAATGATTACCCCACCCCCCCACCCCCGCGTAGTTAAACCCATCTGTAACTCCGCGGTTTTCCACCCCTTCACTTCGTTCCCAGAAATAACGTCTCTGTTCCCCAACTTGTTCATAACATAATTACCCGTTTATTCTATTCTAAGTCATGCCGCGTGCCTGGTCTTCATTTTCACGTAACCAGCTTCTGAGTCTGGATCAAATCTTGCACCCCGGACCGTCTCTCAGAAGCCTTTCTGTCTCCCGGATGGCTCACCCTCTAACCCTGCCTCGGCTCATCAGCCCGAGGCTTTTTTACTGACAGGTGAATGAATGCGTTTACACATGCGCAGGAGATTCTCTCTACATTTCCTTACATTGGTTTGTCTGGGGACTAAACCTGGGGCTTTGCAGGCTGTTGTCTCATTACAGCGGTCTACAGGGTGACGGCTTCTTATCCCAGACTCTTCTAGGAACTACCAGGAAGGTCCAGTAGAGGTCGCTGTACTCTCATGTGCAATAGACCTATTGTAGCTCCGTTACCTCTGGAAAGACTCTAAACTTTCCAGACGAAACAGCAGGTTGAAGGACGGCTCCACCTTCCCGATACCACAACACACGGGGCTCCTGGAACTTCCAACGCAGAAGGCAGAGATTGAGAAAATTATGGGAAACTGACAGGGAATCAGTTTATTTCCTGTTGGGAAATCACACTACTAATGCCATGAAGAAGGTGTTAGGTAATTTGTGTACGGAGCAAGAGAAGCAATGGCTACACCCTCTCACCTCAGGTTCCGTTAGACTTGACAGGCGTGAGAAAAGAATTCTCATGAATACAGGATTCCAGGATGACAGATCTGGTGGCGTCCCTAATTTATAGAGAGGGTCCGCCAGTTTCTAAAAGTATTTTTTGGTTTGGGCTAAGACAGAAGGATCAAAGTGTTTAAGAGATGAGGAGAGATTCAAAACAACCGGAGGAATTTTTTTTCTTTAACTGTTTCCTGACATCAAAGAAAAACTCCGGAAGAAGTCTGATTCAGAAGCGCCTCCAAAACCTTCACTGAGGGGAGGCATCTCGGTCAGCTGGAAGCCAATCAGAGAACTGGTGGCTAAGCCCGGGTTTTCAGAGAGAACTGAATGGCGTGACTGAAGGCTAGGAAGGCCCCGGCATTCACTACCAAGCTAAAAGGAACCAAATAAATGATAAGTGTCAGTAGTGGAGGAAGAACGCAGGCCGAAAACAAAAGGAAGGCAAAGGAGGTTGGCCCCAGTCCCCCCAGGCACTGGGGAACAAACAGGGATCCATGACAGAGAAGAGGGGGTAGAACCCCCCGGTGTGATGCACATCTGTTTGAAGCGGGGTGAGCAGATCCTGGAGATGCGAGCATCCCTTCCCCAGGCCAGCCCTGCCCTCCCCTCCCCCACAGCTCTGTGTGAGCTCACAATACTCACCCTTCTGGTGCCAGTGGCTTCATAGGGCCTCCAACAGACCAAAATGGAAAGCTTTGGATGAAGAGAGCCTGCCGTGGTGAGAAGTCAGAGGATTCAGAAAGGCTGGTATGAGGACAGGTAAGCCTGGAAGGGAAGGGCCTGCTTCCGTTCTCCTCAGCATTGACGTTTCAGGCTGCAATATGCACTTCGGACTTCTTTTTTTTTAAGTTTGGAATTTAAGTTTTTTTTTTTTTAAACAAGAGTCTTTGGGTCTGGCATACAGCAATTCCTGACCTTTCCTGAACCAATCAAAAATAAGTCATTTAAAAATACCTAGCCAGAGTTCCATCTACATGAAGAAGGTGTTTGGTATTTGCGTATTTGTATTTTGTAACAAGACGGGCAATGCCTACACCCTCTCACCTTAGGTTCCATTGGAATCGGCGTGCGTGCGTGAGGAAGAGTTCCAGTTTACACTAGGTTTGAAAAAGCAAGTTGGGGGCTGGAGAGATGGCTCAGTGGTTAAGAGTGCTGACTGCTCTCCCAGAGATCCTGAGTTCAAATCCCAGCAACCACGTGGTGGCTCACAACCATCTGTGATGAGATCTGATGCCCTCTTCTGGTGTGTCTGAGGACAGCGACAGTGTACATATATAAATATGATAAATAAGTGAGTCTTTTTAAAAAAGAAAAAGCAAATTGGAGGGGCTGGAGAGAGAGTTCAGCAACTGAGTTTACCGCATTTCCCTGCACCCATGTTGGGCAGCTTAGAACTCCCGCTCCAGGAGATCCAACACTCTCTCTGCTCCCCAAAGTAACCTGCACACAAGAGGCAGACACACATGAACGAAAATTGTTTTAAATCACCCAAAAGGCAACCTGGAATTCTTTTTTTTTAATGTTTTTTTTTAAAGATTTATTTATTTATTTTATGTATGTGAGTACACTGTAGCAGAATTCAGACACACCAAAAGACAGCATTGGATTCCGTGAATGGGGGGTTGGGGATTTGGCTCAGTGGTAGAGCGCTTGCCTAGCAAGCGCAAGGCCCTGGGTTCAGTCCCCAACTCCGGAAAAAAAAAAAAAGAAAGAAAAGAAAAGAAAAGGATTCCGTGAATGGTAATGAGCCACCACGTGGTTGCTGGGAATCGAACTCAGGACCTCTGGAAGAGCAGTCAGTGCTCTTAACCGCTGAGCCATCTCTCCAGCCCCAGCAACCTGGAATTCTTACAGAGAAAGTATTTTAAGGGAACTGGCAGCGCCATCCAGCCTTTAGAGAAGTTTACTATCCACATAGTCACCGAAGTAACTAGCAGGTTTTTTAAATCTAAGGATGCCTAAGTGACACTCGCTTGTAATCACAGCATTTAGGAATCCGAGGCAGGATTTCTTTCGAGGTTAGCCTGGGCAAGTTCCAAGATCATCCTGGGTATGCTGCAAAACTCTGTCTCTGAAAGAGCAGCAGGCGCCATGGACTTCAAAGTCTTCAGAGAGGAAAAAGAGCTCAGCTGGTATTTTCAAGCTGATAGGATCCACTGGGCATGTAAATAAGAAGAAGAAAAAAATCTTGTTTTCAAGAGACTGGTTCTACCTCCCAAAATAGCTCTGTGGCTTCTCGATTGACGTCTTGCCCCATGTGAACCACAGACACCCGATGCCACAGACCTGGCATTCAGCAAATGACAGCAAAAAGCGAGGATTTAAAGTCAGGGATAGCACTTAGTTGAGGAAGTGTTTGTTTAACTCATGCTAAGCCCTGGGTTTGAGCTCCAGCACTCCATCAACAAGGCTTGCAGGGTGGAGGATGGGGGACCGAAAGTTCAGGGTGAGCTGTGTGTGTGTGTTTCAGTTTTTATAATGCTTACCTGCCTTGCACACGGCCCCGGGTTCCGTCCCCAGCACTACACAAACCAGGTATGGTGCCACACCCCACTGCAACCCTAGCACCCGTAGGTGGAGGCAGGAGGATCAGGAGTTGGTCTCGTTTAACAATATTACAAGTTTGAGGCCAACCTGTGCTACCTGAGAGCTCGTCTCAAAAAACAATTCAAGGTTATCCCTTGGCTACATAGCTATTTTAAGGGTCAGCCTGGGATACGTGCAAAAGATAAAATAAGAAAATATAGTCAGATTCCTTGGTGGTAAGTTATTCTCCTCGGATGAAATGAGCCAATGCAAGCCAGACTAGCGTGTACAAAGGCAGGTTTGTTGGGAAGCTGCTCTGTCTTAGTTAGGATCTTATCTGTGAGCAGACAATATGATCAACATGAGTTTTATAAAGGACAGCATTTAATTGGGGCTGGCTTACAGGTTCAGAGGTTCAGTCCATTATCATCAAGGCGGGAGCATGGCAGCATCACAGCATCCAGGCAGGCATGGTGCAGGAGGAGCTGAATTCTACATCTTCACCCGAAGGAACCCAGGAACAGTCTGAGCATCCTGAGGCAGCTAGGAGGAGGGTCTCCAAGCCCAACCCCACAGTGACACACTTCCTCCAACAAGGCCACACCTTCTAATAGTGCCACTCCCTGGGTCAAGCATATGCAAACCATCACATACTCTTAGGCAGGTTCACTGGTCCCAAGAACGAGGCGAGGGAAGTTACCATGAGGTGGAGGCAGGGGAGGGGGAAGAGAAAGAGAAAAAGCATGCACACACCAGGAAAGAGAAAATACAGAGAGAGGGACAGAGAGGGGGAGAGAAAAATGTATAGGGAATTGCATCTGAAGCCCAGCCTCTGGGCTGGAAAGGTCAGCATAAGTGGAATGCCAACCTCAAAACAGGTAGGGCCTGAGGGATGCTGAGAGAACCTGGAGCCCAGGTCCACTTTGGTGTTAAATATGCACCTCAGCTGCTTGTCCCAAGCCTAAAACCCAACACTTGGAAACTTTCATTTCTGTCTGATGCCTGGATAGTCGCTTTCTAGTTGAGTAATTTGAAGAGCTATTGAATCTCTGTTTCCTCATTTGTAAAATTAGAATGTCTTACCTTGTGGGGATTAAGAAATAACAGTTACTCTACAAATGGAGTGTGTGTACACACATGTACTGGTGGATAAAATGTCCCAGCTTCCCTCATACAAGACAGTAAGACAAAAATAATCTACTGTATGAAAAATATCTCAAAATATTGCACAGAGACCATAAATGACTGCCTACTAAGACCATATCAAGAGCTCACCAGTGGCCACACACAACAGAAATGGACGAAGCCCTGCTCCAGATGTGCTGACAATGGTATTAATTATAAGATGCTGCCCAAAGATTAATTTCCATTCACCATTAGGAAATGTTCTCCACAGTGAACTAAAACAGGACTGATTCAGGAAACTGTGTTCCTGTTGTGCCAGGTAAAATGAGTTAGCAAGAGAAAGAAGACAGGCGGGAAGGGCCCAAGGTGTCCATAGCAGCCGACCATGGCTGGATAAGTCTCTTAAGAAGCCTGAAAGTTGTTCACCAAAGGATTACAGAAGGAAACGATACTTTAGAAAACATTCCACTTCCAGGTTAGAGAGATAGATCAAAGGTCCAGAGCTCTGGCTGCTCTTCCAGAGGTCCCGAGTTCAATTCTCAGCAACCACATGGTGTCTCACAACCATCTATACTGGGATCTGATGCCCTCTTCTGGCCTGCAGGTGTACATGCAGATGGAGCACTCATAGAATAAATAAATCTTTTAAAAATCATTTTTAAAAATTCTACTTCAGGGGTTGGGGATTTAGCTCAGTGGTAGAGCGCTTGCCTAGCAAGCACAAGGCCCTGGGTTCGGTCCCCAGCTCCAAAAAAAAAAAAAAGAAAAAAAAATTCTACTTCAAAATGATGCTTTTAAGTATGGGTGTGGCTTGGTGGTAGTATATTTTCTTTGTATATGTTAAGCCCTAGATCAATCCCAAATACCACCTGGAGAGAGAGAAAGAGAGAGAGAGAGAGAGAGAGAGAGAGAGAGAGAGAGAGAGAGAGAGAGAGAGAGAATAAATGAATGATTGAATGGCTACGCCAAAGGAAAAAGTCCTCCATTTTGTGTTTGTTTGTTTTGAGATGGGTTTCTCTGTGTGTCCTAGAATGAGCTCCGTAGAGCAGTCTGGCCTCGAACTCAGAGATCTGTCTGCCTTTGCCACCTGGGGAGCGATGGGGATAAGGCAAGTGCCACCACTTGCTTGTCAAAAGATACATTAATATAGTGAGGTTTGTTACCTGTACAAACTTTTAGACGTTTAAATACAGTTACCAGTTTGCCTTTTTTTTTCTGTATGAAAATTTTTTCTAGGTCTCTGTGATCTGGATGAAATAACAGACACACCGTTAGTATATACATTGAATCCCTAATAATAGGTAAGGTTAGCTTGTAGAAGGAAGCAGCCATGTTTGAAAATGATGTCTCACTGAGGAGCAGCAGAAGCATGAGTCAAAGATTTGACAGAATGAGATAGGATACACCCTGCTCCCATGAGAACAGGCAGGAAAGAGGCTACTTAAGAGCAGCATAGAGAGACACAGTGAAACTGTTGAACTTTTATAGAGACAGGCTAGACTCAGGTGAAGACAGAACTAGCCAGAGAACGAGAAGGAGCCAGTTAATTAGGATGTGGTGCCAAGGTTCACATGAGGCCAAGCACAGCATACCAGTCAGCAGCTGAGAGAAGCTGGATTGAATCAGTCAGCTTGGAAGATCGTATGGAAGCTGGAAGCCTCCAGGACCAGGCCTAAGGATGGTTAGAACAGAGAGAAATGCTCTGGGCTCAGCCCTGGCTGTGTATTCACAGTTTGTGTGTGGCTCTCATCTCATTCCTCCACCTGAAGAAATAAAAGTGATGTTTACACTATTTAATATCTCCAAAAGTCAATCTAGAAGCCACCAAGCAGATTTTTGGTGTGGTCTCCCTAAAGTAGATACAGGCAGAAGCCCCTCCCTTGCCTGAGTGTGTATGTGCAGACTTGGTAGGACAAGTGACATAGTCGGAATGTACATGGTGATATCCAGAGTCCAAGGTGCTGGATTCGTGTCCTGGCCTTGCTACTTAGTAGCTCCATGGCCAGTGCATGTCACTACTTCTCTGTGTGTCTTCAGTTTTTCATATCTTAATAGTTTATTGTGAAGATTAAGTGAAAAAGAAGCAATCTGGGCAGTGGAGAGCATGCTTTTAATCTCAGCACTCGGGAAGCAGAGGCAGGTGGATCTCTGTGTTAGAGGCCAGTCTGGTCCACAAAGCAAGTTCCAGGACAGCCAGGGCTACACAGATAAACCCTGTCTCAAAGCAAAACAAAAACAAAAACAAAACAAACAAAAAACTCCCACAAAAATCCAAAAAAAAACAAAAACAAAACAAAAAACAAATACACAAAAAACAAAACAAACAAACAAACACACACACACAAAACCTGGAACAAACAAAACACAAAAAGTGACAAGAAGCAGTTCAGTACAGCTGTTGGTATGTGTAGTAAGTGCTAGAAGATACTAGCTACTGTTCACACATGGTCACCTATGGATGGGGTGAGGGGCTGAATCTTCTATTATAAAAATGTCCTGCTGGGGCTGGAGAGATTGTTCAGTGGTTATGGACTCTTGCCGTTCTTACAGAGGACTGTGACTCAGCTCCCTGTACCCATGCGGCGGAGCACAACCATCCTTATCACCACAACATCTTTTTTTCTGGCCTTTTTGGGCACCCCGTGTATGTGGTGCACTTAAAAACACCAAGCATACCCATAGAATAAAATAACTAAATATTTTTAAAAATGAAAGATAATGTGCTTATCGTAAACTCTAGAAATGAATAAAAACTCTCAAACAAGTAATCCTAAGAGTATGTCTCTCTTGCCCACTTAATTGTTTATGCATGCTTTGATGTGTATAGAGGTCTTACCTGCACACATGTCTGCGTCACAGCCTAGTGGCTGTGGAGGCTGGAAGCAGGAATTAGATCCTGGAAACTGGGGTTACAGACAGTTGCGAGCCAACATGTTGGACCTGGGCACTGAGGTTGGAAAAGCAACCAGTGTTCTTAACCGTGGATCCATCTCTGCAGCCCCCTCGTTGCCCACTTGGATCGAGGCCAAGAGCCTACGGACACGGTTTACATATGATCAAGGCGGTGCCACTTCTCAACGAAGGAAGTCAGCAAAGGATGGGAGGCCATGAAAGCATAAAATGCAGTTTTGAAAGCTATGCGGTGATCCAGGCTGCTAAAAAACATAAGGGCTGACGAAAAGCAAAGAGGGACTAGAAAGCTGGCTCAGTGGCTAAAAGCACCTGCTGCTGCCTCTTCTGCGCTTGACGCTTAGCACATAAAGGAGGTGGCTCACAACTGCCTGCGATTCCAGCTCCACAGCTCCACAGGGCTGACTGCCCTGGCTTTCATGGACACTTTACACACACACACACACACACACACACACACACACACACACACACAGAGAGAGAGAGAGAGAGAGAGAAAGAGAGAGAGAGAGAGAATTTCTAAAATTTTAGGAAAAAGAAGAAAAGGTAAGATAAAAGGATTTGGTCTGGGGGGCTGGAGAGATGGCTCAGCGGTTAAGAGCACCGACTGCTCTTCCAGAGGTCATGAGTTCAATTCCCAGCAACCACATGGTGGCTCACAACCATCTGTAATGGGATCCGATGCCCTCTTCTGGTGTGTCTGAAGACAGCTACAGTGTACTTGTATATGATAAATAAATAAATCTTAAAAAAAAAAAAAAAAGGATTTGGTCTGGAGAGATGATGTGGTGGTTTGAATAGGAATGGCCCCCGTAGAGAAGATGTGGTGGTTTGAATAGGAACGGCCCCCGTAGAGATGATGTGGTGGTTTGAATAGGAATGGCCCCCGTAGACTCATGTGTTTGAATGTTTGGCCCATTGCAAGTAGCACTATTAGGAGGTGTGGCCTTGCTAAAGGAAGTGTGTCACTGTAGAGGAGGGATTTGAGGTCTCAGATGCTCAATCCACACCTATTGTGTCACATAGTTTTTTTGGTTTTTTTTGTTTTTTGTTTTTTTCTGCTGCCTGTGGATGGATTAGGATGTAGAACTCTCAGCTCCTTCTCCAGCACCAAGTCCGCCTGCACACTGCCGTGCCTCCAGCCATGATGATAATGGACTGAACCGCTGAACTGTAAGCCAGCCCCCCCCAGTTAAATGTTTTCCTTTATAAGAGTTGCCTTGCTCACGGTGTGTCTTGACAGCCATGAAGCCCTAACTAGGACATACATTGTGGAATTTATGAATACTTGTTGTTCCTGGAGAGGACCCCAGGTCTGGTTCCCAGCACCCACACGATGGTTCACAACCAACTTTTTTTTTTTCTTTTTTCTTTTTTTCAGAGCTGGGGACCGAACCCAGGGCCTTGCGCTTGCTAGGCAAGCGCTCTACCACTGAGCTAAATCCCCAACCCCCACAACCAACTTTTACTCCACTTCTAGGAAATGCGATTTTCTTCTTCTAAGGTCTGCGGGCACCAGGCACAGATGTGGTGCACGTACATATAGTCAAGCAAAATACTCATACACATAAAATAAATAATACTCAGACACATAAAATAAGTCTGAAACATGTTTTGTCTTGCTTTTGTTTTTTGTTTTTTTTTGTTTTTGTTTTTGTTTTTGAGGCAGGGTCTCTACCTAGCCCTAGCTGTCATGGGACTCACTGTGTAGATCAGGCCTCCTGAGTGCTGGGATTAAAGGTGTGTTTCACCATGCCTAGTTCCTCATTTTTGGAGAGAGAGAGAGAGAGAGAGAGAGAGAGAGAGAGATTTTAAAAAAGCAAATGACTAGCCTAACAATGGCTTTGAAATAGTTTAGCAGTCATGCTAACACATTTAATCCATTTAGCTCGCTCTAGAATGGTTGGGGCTTTCCCCTGGGTAGTCAGTGGCCTACACGAATATACGATAGTTACTAAGCTGTATCGCAATAACTTCTGCCTTATTATAACAGTAACAATTATTCTGCAAGGCTGTTAACATAATGAGGCATGTGAAGCATGACGAGGCAGAGAGCACTTAGAACTGGAACCAGGTGCTTGCCCACCCAAGAAACCATTAACTGTTTGTGGCGATTTCAATAAAATACCCCCATAAGCTCATACATTTCCATACTTGGTCCTTAGTTAGTGGAACCATTTGGGAAAGATTTGGAGACGTGGCCTTGTTGGAGGTATGTCACTAGAGACAAGCTTTGGAATTTCCAAATACCCAAGAGATTCCCCATGTCCCTCTAGCTGCCTCGTGGTTTGGATCGGAGCTGTGAGCTCTCAGCTGTCCCTTTGCTCTACACCTTTAAAACCAGACATCAAGTTAAATGCTTTCTTTTATGTGTTACCAGCCAGGTCATGCAGTTCTATCACAGCAACAGAGAAGTTACTACGCCAGGCATTGATCCTCTGTCCCTCGCTCGAGTCAACCTGAGGTCTTTTCAGTCCTTGGGCATATTAAGCGTGCCTCTGCCTGATGCTCGAGATAGCAGACATAACCAGATCACTAGACTTCACTGTTGCCTGTAACAATTATGCACCATGTGTCAGTTTTGTTCTCACAGACACCAGCATGAAAACAATATCCCCCTCCTAGTTAGGGTTTCTGTGGCTGAGAGAAAGCCCTATGTCCAAAGCTACTTGGAGAGGAAAGGGTTTATTTTGGCATACACTCTATAGGCCACACTCCATCACTGAGGGAAGTCGGGGGCCGGAACCTGAAACAGGAACTGAAGTGGAAGCCAGAGGAGTACTGCTTACCTGCTTGCTTCTCTTTCTTTCTTTCTTTCTTTCTTTCTTTCTTTCTTTCTTTCTTTCTTTCTTTCTTTTTTTTTCCCCGGAGCTGGGGACCGAACCCAGGGCCTTGCGCTTCCTAGTCAAGGGCTCTACCACTGAGCTAAATCCCCAACCCCCACCTGCTTTCCTCTCATGGCTGCCTCCTGCTTTCTTATGTGACTCAGGACCACCTGCCCAGAAATCGCACAGCCTAGTGGGCTAAGCCCACTTCCATATCAATCATTAATCAAGGAAATGCCAGACGGACTTGCCTATACGCCCGTCTTACAGAGGCATTTTCTCGATTGAGTCCCTCTTCCCCAAAGCCAAGACTCTGGCTTGTTTCCAGAGACATAAACCAACCAGCACAGGGCTCTTTATCACCCCGTGTCTCTAGGAACTCACTTTCTATGTAGAGAAGGACACAGGCTTTGTGATTCCTAGGTCTGTGTTTTGTTTCGGTATTATTTGGACAAGCTCTTATTATGTGGGTTTGGCCGCATAATTCTCCCACCTTAAACTCAAAAGTACCAAGATCCAGGCATACGCCAACATCCTTGGCCCCAGGCCTAATTGTGAGTTCTTAACAAGTTATAGTAGCACATGCTACTCTCCAAGAAGAGGATTCTTAAACAGGGAGGGTTGCGGGTTTCAGGCTAGCCAGGGGAAACCCAGTCCAGGGGGTGAAAAGAATCAGGAAGAGAAAAAAAAAAGCTGTGATTGGTTTTTTTGTTCAGTGCGTATTATTTTTGTAAGAAGCCTTAGGAGCCAACTGACTTGGAAAAGATGTGGGGGAACTAAGGAAGCAGGGAGATGTCGCTTAACTAACGGAGAGCTTGCCTAATAGGAATGAAGGCTTGGTTTCAAACTACAGCCATGTCACCAGGACCAGTGTATGTAATGGTAGGGACAGGAGCCAGAGCTCCATCCATGCCAGGCAAGTGCTTGCCAATGGAGCTGTATCCTCAGCTCATGCTTTCTCCTATTTTTTTTTTTAAGATTTATTTATACAAGTACACTGTAACTCTCTTCAGACACACCAGAAGAGGGCATCAGATTCCACTACAGATGGTTGTGAGCCACCATGTGGTTGCTGGGATTTGAACTCAGGACCTCTGGAAGAGCAGTGAGTGCTCTTAACCGCTGAGCCATCTCTCCAGCCCCGCTTTCTTCTATTTTTACTTTCCTTTCGCAGCACTGGAGATTGAATCCAAGGCCTTCCATATGCTAGTCCAGCGATCTACCTTGAACCCACACCTAACTTGAGTTTAGCCTCCAAAGTCATGAATTTAGCTACAAACGCACAGTTGTGGCGCAAGAACATCTGTAAGTTGTGACAGGAGAGAGAGCCTCTCAAAACAGATTTGACACCTTGAAATATGTACTAATTACCTTGGGTTTGGTAGCTCCCTAACAGAAGATAAGCTGCTGATAAAATTCTGTAATCCAATTCTTTTCTAGCTTTATCCCCACAAGCTGGTTTAGTTACCTTTCTATCGCTGTCAAGAGACACCGTGACCAAGGTAACTTATAAAAGAAAGTGTTTAATTGGTGGCTTGCTTACAGTAAGAAGGGGTGAGCCCGTCCTGGCAGGGAGCACGGCAGCAGGCAGGCATGGCTCAGGAGCAACAGCTGAAAATTCACATCAGACCTACAGGCAGGAGGTCGAGAAGGAGGGAAGGAGGGAGGAAGGGGGAGGGACTGGGCAGAGAGAGAGAGAGAGAGAGAGAGAGAGAGAGAGAGAGAGAGTTTTAAAAGGAGAGCCCACCCCCAGTGACACACCTCCTCCAACAAGGCCACACCTCCTCCAAGGCCACACCTCCTCCAACAAGGCCACACCTCTTCATCCTTCCTAAATAGTCAAGCTAAAAACTGTTCAAATCTATGAGGCTAGGGTGGCATTCAAACTACCACACAAGTTCTACTTAGTAATTCCAGCACATTTCTTTTTTCTTATACAGGCAGTCTGGTTTCTACACACTTTTCCACAATTAGACAGACTGAGGTGGGTGGGTGTCTATTTCACAGAGTTGAGGATTGAGCCAAAATCTTCGAAATATGTTAGGCAAGTGCTATACAGACGGGGCACACTCTCAGCCTATAAAGAAACGATTTTTTTTTTTTAGTAATTATTGTTAAAAAAACAAAAATCGTTTCTATGGTATTTGTGAGGTGTACTGTAAAAATTAATGATTAGTCTGGTTTGTTTTCTAGCTTCAGATCTAGTTTCTGGTTTAAAAATACACAAACACACACACATATATATATACATACACATATATAATTACATAATAAATATAATGTGTATATAATATACACACATATATAATTACATAATAAATATAACTTTTATATAATATACATATAAGTTATATGAAATAGATATGAAAACTTCTGAAATATGTAAACTATTCTATAGTTAAAGGCATTATTATAAACACACAACTTTTTATATCCTTGTATTTACACCAAAACAATGTCTTTTTTATGTCTCTGGGATAGCACAAAGTTCTCCCTTCTCTCCATCAGATTTATCAATGAAATGACTGAAGACATTTTGATAGTTAGGTAAAAAGACTTAGGGACAAAACTCTGCTAAAGGGACAAGACCAAATGTTCGTGAAAAACAATATAAGAAAATTTAATGAAAAAAAAAACAACTAAGGACTAATTATTGAATTTTCTAAGACAGATCCCGTGTCTTTATTATTTTCAGGTTTGTCTACTAAGAGCCAAAGTAATAATCTAATATACTCCAGGGCTAATGTTATGCTAATCTAAGTTGACAACCAATAAATCCATGTATTGTTGTATCTGTAGCACTGATTTTGCATGAAATCCAAAACTCCCAATTCCCAATTGTGAACCCTGACATGCCAACAAAGGCCTGAAGGAAATCTTTTGTAGAAATAGTACATTGTCATTATGTACTTACCTCAGAAAATAAAATGTGTATGTAACTAAATCTTACTATTATCACTACAGTGGCTTCAGCATGATCCACTCAGCTTAATTTTAAACCGAAGCCGTCACCTGGTAAATTCTGGTAATTATACTTTTTTGATTTCTTCTATGTGTTCTATAGTACTGTGCAAGTGAACCCAGGGTTGTGTTTCCATGTCTGTGGGAGCCAGTAGACTTGACGGGGGTGGGGGTGGGGGTGGGACCAGTGACATATCTCAAAGGGCTGTATAGCTACTTTTCCTGATTTGGGTGAAATCGAGTTAAAGGCAACCAGGTAAAACAGTACATGGACAGCCCAGTCAGCAAACTGTGACTGTCATCCCAAAGGAAGAATTCATCTGTCAAACGGCAGATAAACTAAATGAAACCAACTACATGATTTAAACAGAGAGAAGGGGAGCGCTTGCTGTAATCCAGGTAGTTCCCTTCTGCCTTGCTGAGTTAAATCTCCCAAGAGCAAGAGTCTGCTCTGTATGCAAATATGAACAAGTTGGTCAGATTCTGTCATCGCATAGCAACCATGATGCCTGGTCTTAAGCGGAAAAGAGAGAGAGAGGGGGGGAAGAAAGAAAGAAAGGAAGGAAGGAAGGAAGAAAGAAAGAAAGAAAGAAAGAAAGAAAGAAAGAAAGAAAGAAAGAAAAGAAACTAGTAAGAGCCTAAGCAACTAAATCCATTCTGTACTGGGGACAAAGACAAGGGTCAGTCGCAGTACCAGATAGCAACAGTGTAGCACACCTTTAATCGCAGCTCTCGGGAGGCAGAGGCAGGCTGAACTCTGAGTCTAAGGCCACCCTAATCTACAGATGGCATTCCAGCACAGTCAAGACTACCCAGTGTGTGTGAGGGTGGCATTCAGTAGCCCCCGTATTTAGCATTCATTAAATACTATGATTAAAGCACCATGTAGCTGTCTTCATCTAGAATAACATTATCACTCAGTTCTCCCGAATTCTGCCGGTGTCTGTATAAATTGGAAGACAAACGCTAAGTGTTTTGAAAAGGAAAGGGGATCAACTAGCAAACAGCCTATGGCTTTTGAGCTTGTCAAAAAAGGGGCTTATGGTCCGTGACCTTGTTTCAAGGAAATATTTTCAAAGACATAAGGTGAGAAGTCTAGCATCAGGTAGCTAAAAAACAAAACAAAGCAGCAGCAACAACAACAACAAACTGTTAAGGAAACAGAGCAGTAGAATTAGAAGACAGAGGTTTTCAATAGGTTGCCACTATCCTAGATACAGAATCTCTACCATAGAGGCATGGTTTTAAAACTCAGGGAACCGGGGTTGGGGATTTAGCTCAGTGGTAGAGCACTTGCCTAGCAAGCTCAAGGTCCTGGGTTCGGTCCCCAGCTCCAAAAAAAAAAAAAAAAAAAAAAAAAAGGAGAAAAAACAAAACAAAACAAAACAAAAAAACTCAGGGAACATCGTAGTTGCTTCTTCAAAGACTCTCTCTCTCTCTCTCTCTCTGTGTGTGTGTTCTGTGTGTGTGTGTGTGGGTGTGGGTGTGGGTGTTGGGGAATGGAGAGGAAGGGTGGTTTTGATCCAGGGTAGCCCTGGCTGTCCTGGAACTTGCTCTGTAGATCAGGCTGGCCTCAAACGCAGAGATTCACCTGCTTCTGCCTCCCAAGCACTGGGACTAAAGGTGTGCCACTACCCCTGGCAAGGATGTCTTCTTGCTGTGCTTCTAGGTCACAAGAAAGAAAGAAAACAATGTTGCATTAGCGTTTTGGCAACATAAAACGACTTAAATATGTTACAGCTTTCAAGAACTTTCACAGAAGCCTGCACCGTGGTGTACACTTATAATTCCAGCACTAGGAAGGTTGTGCCAAGAAGCTAAAGAGTTGGAAGCCAGCCTGAGCTGCCAGGGCAAGTCCTGTCTCAAAAACAAAACAAAAATGAACTGCACAGAACCCACAGATCAACACTGTGAATCTGCTGGCTCAGTATTATCAATCTCTTTTTGGGTTGAAGTTACAAAGAGGTATAAAGGACATATATAAGGGACTATACAGGAGCCATTCTGCAAACCCAGTCTTCTGAAATAGCCTCTCGGCCTTCTCCTCTCTTCAACACTCATTGCTAATCTTCCCGGCTTGGACTAGTGCTTCTGAAAGAGGAGACTCAAGCAGAAAGATGCCCTGATGAGTCAGCGGATTTATACCAGTCAGGAAATGCGGAGATCTGCCCCTCAGATTGTAGCACATCTACAGGCTTAGCTAAACAAATGATTGCCATATCTACTGCAAGTGGATCGGGATTAGTTCCGATACTGAGGAATACAGTTAGCAACGTGCCAAGTTATCCTTGAACTCTTAGAAAAAAATTGGAAAAGAGGAAAACATTCAATTTAAGCATAGGTCTGAGGACATTTTAAGTGAATTAGTGTTCATATAAGACAAGCTAACTGGGACATGTCTAGAACCCCAGCACCCAGGGAACCGAGTCAGGAAAACTGGCATAGTCTGAAGCTCTACGAGCTATGTAGGGAGTGCCAGGCCAGCCAGGGATACCATAGTAAGACCCTGCCTCAAACAAGTATAGAGACGGGCATTTTTTCCATATCAGTAATAATTTATGGAATATTACAGTCAAATCTCATGTGTTTGGAAGATAATAAAAGTGAAGAGGTGGTGGCATACACCGTTGATGGCAGTGCTGGGAGGCAGAAGCAAGGGGATCTCTGAGTTCAGAGGCCAGCCTGGTCTACAGGATAGCCTGGTCCAGGACAGCCAAGGTTACACAGAGAAACACTGTCTCAAATAAATAAATAATAAATAAACAAATAAATTTAAATAAAAATAAAAGGGGAAAATAGAGGAGGAAAGAGAAAGGGGAGGAGGAAAGGGGAGGAGGAGAAGGAGGAGGAGGAGGAGGGGGGGGAGGGGGAGGGGGAGGGGGAGGAGACACTTCCTTTAATGGAAAACTCTGGCCAGCCCTCACTTATTTAAACCTTCCTTTTTACACAGCTAGAATAAGACAATTGCTAAGCAGTGGTACAGTGTTACTCAAGGAATGTTGGTATACAAATTGTCATTATCTTTCAACCTAAGCAGGGACTCTGTGTCTGTACACCTCCCCTCCAAAGGAGGTTTGTGGATAAAAAAGTAAAAGCAGGTATGGTGGTATACACCCTTGTAACCATAGCCTTCAGGAGGCTGGTATAGGAGAACACCAGTTCAAGGACAGGGCGGCCTGAGCTACACCCGGAGACCCTGTCTCAAACCAAAAGGAGAAAATGCTAGACTTGGGAAAGAGATTCCAACTTCAAACATCCCCCCGCCCCCGCCCCCAACTTTGACTGGGTTATCCTTTATTGTTTTGTTGAAGTGCTTACTGTTCAAAGGCTCCATCCACGACTGAACTGGATATCCAGGCCGGCTTATTGAGTGAACACTAGTTTCAGGACCAAAGATAAAAGGAACTTCATACTAAACAGTGAATATCTACTTTGGAAACAAACCTTCTCTCCCTGTGGAAATAGTTACTTTGTTTTGTTTTGTGTCTTGATTTGTTTTGAGACAAAGCCTCACACACGCTAGGCCAGCCCTGAAGTCAGTGTGAAGTAGGTAAGGGTGGAAAAGAGGTGAGTGGATTTCTGCTCTTTGGAGGCCTTCGCTTCTTAAGGGTTAGGATTCTGGGCCTGTGCCGCTATATCCACATGTAAACTGGGGATTGAACATAAGCGCAGGACCTGGCGCTTAGCAGGTAAGTGAAGTACAATCTGAGCCACATCCCAGCCCGGAACACTGCTTTTCGGCTGTTGAATCAGTGGTGGACTATTGATTGCTCCTGAGAGGGCCTTAGCCAGAAAGGAAGGAAGCGTGAGATGATAGAGAAAGGCAGAGTGATCATTCCAGCCTCTATGGCTGAAAAAACAGTTAGACCTCTTTTTCATGCCTGCACTCGAACTGAACTCGTTATCCAACTTGTGACTTCCTTTATATGATAGAGCACCCTTCTATTATTACCCACATTATTGATTGATGACTTTTAAGCTTTTTAAAAAACAAACAACCCCCTCCCCCCCCCAAAAAAAAACCACTAGCCATTCTGCCAAGATATCAATTTCAAACGTCTGTGCAAATTTGGCAAATTTAATTCTACAGTAACCACGATGAGTTCAGCACACCTATACTTTCAGCTTTCAGATCCAATCTTGTGTAATCTCAGCACTCAGGAAGCTAAGGTAGGATGACAGACTAATGATAATATTAAGACCAGACTTTGTCTTTTTTTTTTGTTTTTTCTTTTGTTTTTCGGAGCTGGGGACGGAACCCAGGACCTTGCGCTTGCTAGGCAAGCGCTCTGCTACTGAGCCAAATCCCCAACCCCCAGACTTTGTCTTCATAAAATGTTATGGGCAGAAGCAAAAAAAAAAAAAAAAAAAAAAAAAGGAAATGTTTAAGTCATTCTTTAATAGTAACTTGGTTTCCAAGAGATTGTCTCACAATTACGCATTAACTTTAATCAATTTTGGTCTCAAAATATAATTTTAAAAACCCCTACATTTCCCTTATTCTACTCATTTGAATTTATTTTATTATTTATTCGTGGGGTGTTTTGCTTGTATACATGTCTGTGCAGTATTCTCAGAAGCTAAAAGTGGACATCAGATACCCCGGAACTGGAGTTACAGATAGTTGGGAGCCACCATGTGGGTGCTGGGAATCAAAGCTGGGTTCTCTGCAGGAGCAATGAGTGCTCTAAACCACTGAGCTCTCTCTCCAGTCCCATACTTAGAGCATTCTTAAAGAGAATGCAAATAAATAAATAAATAAATAAATAAATAAATAAATAAAGCAAGCAAGCACACTTTACCAATCGGATGAGTTTATTGCATGAGAATAGAACACTTCAAAAATGAAAGAGCATAACAAAACGGGTAAATCTGGAAGAGAAAGACTTGAGAAAAATCTTGACAACCCGTACAAACCTGGACGCAAGGTTGAAGGATCCTGAAAGACTGGGGGGTGGTGGTGATGGAGATGAGGTACTAAGGGTGGGTGGATGTTAGGAGGGGCTGAACAGGCTAGTTTCACGATTTTTGCATCCATACATACCTAAACCAGGGCTGGGTTTCAGTTTCTGCTACGAATATATTGAAGGTTTGCCTTCAAAAAAAAAAAATACAAACTTCTCTCACAGACCACAAGACACACACCGGAAAAGTTCTTTAGCAGCTTGGGGCGTCACCCAACAAAGGGCTTGACATGCATAAGGTCCTAGATGCCTTCAACCCGCAGCACCAAAAAAAAAAAAAAAAAAAAAAAAAAAAGCCTTTTGAAATAAGTCCACTTTATTTGGCTTGAATCACCTTTACCAACACTTGTTATTCCTCAGTCTTGAAGAAAATTCTAAAACCATTTTTTTTCTTAAATATTTGCCAGAAATTTAAAGACCTTTGGGTCCCAGTTCTTTAAACTCAACGGTAGTGTGAAGCTACACTTTGATCAAACTTTTCAGCTAAACTCTTTGGGGTGTTTTGTTTTGTGGCAGGGCTGGGGGATTGAACCCTGGGTGAGCCCTCAACCACAGAGATACGGGCCCAGCCCCCACTGTAGTGTTTCTTAATCTACTTCCCTCTATCCATCCTTTTATGGAGATAAAGGCTACGGCTATTTCAATTCCTGTCGTAAGTCCTGGCACACAGGTCTATAAACGTTAAAATTAGCAGAGGAGAACATTCTGAAAGGCTAGGACTTACATCCTAAAGTTTAAGAAACTCATTAATTCATCTTCACTCGGAAACTTATTACAAAGGCAGTTTTTCTAGTCTCAAAAGACTAGGTTAAAAGAAAAACCAACACAGAGCATAAAAAGCAAGCTCTAAAGTTCATGAAGCGTGCTTGCTGTGTTTGCTCATACTCCCATGTAGGGTACTAGAGACAAAATCAGTTTGTATTGTACTTCAGGGAGGACTAGTTACTAATTAGGAGTCAGGATTAAGAAATTGCTTACTTTGGGAAAAGGGTAAGTTGTCGTCACTTCTCCTAAGGTGGGCAGTTAGGAGGAAAGAAAATCCTCTCCACGTCACTCTCAAATCCCATCTTATGCACAGCAGCTCTCACTTTTGCTCCGGAGAGGAAATTTAAGAGTATCTGAGGCAGACACTAGGTTATGGGCTGTGGAGTGGTAAACAAACCGGGTGCGAAGTACTAGCTCCCCGAAAAAGTTGCAATGCAAATGGAGAGAAGCAGGCTCAAAACGCGGAACAAAAGCAAGGACAGCATAATAATGTGCTGCTGGGATGGGGGATGGGACCCCGGGACACCCCCCCACCCCCCGCGCGCCTTTTCCAAGGAAAGTGGTTTTCAGGAGGTGAGAGTTTACGCCAGCCGGGAAAGAGCTCGATTGTAAGGATTTGGAAGAGTTGAAACTGGAGTTTCTACTTAGGAGATAAACATCTGCCTGGATTCGAAGGTGGGAAGCACCTAAAGCCTGGGAAGATGATAAAGGGACCAACCTCTTAGTCTAAGGCCAATTCGGGGACTGCTTTTAAGGACATAATAGGTAAGTGTGGGAATCAGTTGATAAAGAAGGGAAGGAGGCATCTTTACAAATGCTATAATGAAAAGCTTAGATTTGATGATAGTGGTTAAAAACAAAAGAGAAGTTAAAAGGCGATCCTGCCAGCGTGCAAACGCGGGTACACTTGAGAGGTCCTGAGCTCCGAAGCACGAACCAGCCTGTTGTAATTGGAAGGAAGAGCAGGAACAGATGGTAGCGGAGGGAATTTGTAACAATAAACATAAAAGTGTTACAAACAATTCTCTGTAATTAACACGATTATCATCGCTTTTCTCTGGCCTCCCTTCCCACTTGGCACCATGCAAATTTGTACTCAGATGCTTGATTTGGTTAAGAGCATCCTACTCCACACTCTCACCTCTGCCTAACGGAGCTTGCGGTTGCCTTGTTCTCTTCCTATTTCACTCACTTCCTTCGTCATTTATTCACACAGCTTTGGGTTCGCAACAGGCTGCGTGAGACTTTTTTTTTTGGAAGGCATTATGCTCTGGAAGGAAACTCCTGTTTCTGAACTCTCCTGTGAGACCATTTGACCTTGTTTTCTGACTGGAACTCTGTATTGCTGATAGCCTCCCCTCTATTTCCCTTTGAGACAGTTTTGTTGTGTTCAGAGATCAAACCCAGGGCTTTCCCTCAGAGCCCTAGTTACCCCAAGATGGTTCTTGATGGTTGACTCGCTAGGTGAAGACACTTGCCCCACCAAGTGTGGCGACCTGAGTTCCATCCGGGGTACCCACATAGTGGTAGAAGAGTGTGTGCTTTGTGTGTGAGGGAAAAATGCCCCGGGGAATTACCGTGTGCTTTGCTGACTTATTCCTTGAAGTCTTTCATTTTTATTTATGTAACTTTATTTCCCGTGTTTGTAATTTTCGTGTATATGGTATTTTTTTCCAAATAGGAATCATTTGCATTTCTATTGTTATTTTGTTACCAACCCAAGAACTCCCAAGAGGTTATTAAATTAACATCTATGCTAGATGTTAATTTGCCATTTCCCTTTGGTTAGACATTTTATTCAAATATTTGTGTGTTCATTTTTCCCCCTCACGCCATACTAGTGAAACTCCCTGGAGTATATTTGTTGGTTTAAAAAAACGGGCAATTTTAGTTTGCCCTAAGTAGTGTCAGATTTAACATTCCATTGATATTAACTTTGCACGTTTATCTGGCTGCTTTAGAGAGAGCATCTTCATTTTTAGTGTCCCCCGGGTTAGCTTTCAGAGCTCAGCAAACATTGGCTTTTTTGTTTGCAAGTGTATAGATGTTTTTGCTTGAATGTATGGTGTACCTGTTTCCAAGGGAAAGCCGAAAGGGCATCAGATCCCCTGGAACTCGAATTAAAAGCGGCTTTGTGGGTGTTGGGAATCGAACCTGGGTTCTCTAGAAGAGCAGCCTACGTTCTTTACCAGTTATAGCTCCAGATAATTGACAAGATTTTTTTTTTTTACCCTGTAGGCCCAATTTTCTAATGCAGATTCCTCTCTATTCTCTCCATTTCTTTCGCACATAAACTTCACGGTCTTACACTGATCATTTTGAGTTACCTTATGCCAAACTGAGGAGTATTTTTCATGTTAAATCACTCCCCGCTGCAGCTGTGCCTGTGAGGAAAAGTACTACAGCTGAGAATTTGAGGAGATTTTTTAACTTAAGCCCGGGTTGCTGCCTGACGATTCGAAGATGTGTGAGTAGCAGAAAATCTGGGAGCTCTGTGTGAGCGCACACCCGTGGAATATTTAGCATCCCACAAGCCTGTGGTTAATACTGGGCTTATTCTTCCTGGCCTCGAAGGCTGCGGCAAGTGGAAAGCCCGCCCTGAGAGAAGTTTTTGTCGGCCACGCAGAGCCATGTGCCGGAGTGGGACACTGGACGGCCAGCACGCTCGCTCCTCTATCCCGGCTCCGCTCACACCGAACAACCAAGGGGCGTGGCCTCTCACATGGGCGTGGCTATGGGCGTGGTCTCGCCTCTGCTGACGTCGTCCCGGACCGTGGCGCCCAGCTGCGGCCGAACTAGGGGGCCCGGGGCGCGCTGTGAGCGCTAAGATGGCTGCTCGGGCTCGTGCGGGTGAGTGGAGGGGGGCGCGCGGCTGCGGCGGTTGGTTGAGCGAGGCTCCCAGTAGGAGCGGACGTCGGACGGGAGCCGGGGGGCGGGAGGCACCTGACGGAGTTTTCCCGCCCGCAGGCAGCCGGGGGGTCCTGCGAGAGAAGAGGGGGCTGTGGACAGACGGAGGGAGCGAGCCAAGGGGCGCGCGGTGGAGAGGCGCCGGCGCCGGCGAATTTAGAATTGGCGCCTCTGGGAAGTCTCGGTGCGTCTTGCGGTCCTGCAGCCCGGAGTCCGCTGGCCACCTCCCGGGTACCGGAGATGCTACAGGTGGACCGGAGCGCGGCCGGAGGCGGGGGTAGGGTGAGGGGGATGGGCGGATGCAGGCCGGGCGCTGCGGGTGCGAGCACCCGGGACATCACACCACATCCCGCCGCCGGACCTCTCTCTGATCGTCGGGAGGTGACACTCGCCTTCCCTGCGTCGGTCCGGTCGCAGTGCGGCCCAGCACCTGCTGCCACCCGCCGATGCTGGGTTGGGTTGTCCGAGTTTGGAATACCAGCTTTCTAAAACCATTCCCCGCTGCTTCGGAGGAGAAGGGACGTGGTTGGGTGATTGGAAAGAGTGGGTCACTGTGAGGAGGGGAAACGGCTGCTCAGAGTTAGATGGGACTCGTCCCTCCTCCAAGAAAAAAGGGAAAGATAGTCATTGTTTCAAGGCGAATATTAAACTGTTGTAAATTCTACCGGTAGCTGGATAATTTCCTTCAGGATAACATTAGTAACTTGCAAAGTTCACTTCCTCAACCCTCCCCACCCTTTTAAACATTAATTCATACATAACACTTAGCAAACAACCGAGCTGTGAAATTAGCATGAAACTACGATCTTCCGTCCCTACTCTTGAATTATTTTTTTTTAATGTTGGGAGTTGCTTGTGGGATCAGAGTAGGTAGGGATGGACAACGCTTTGAGTCGTCAATTTCAGTGAGCGGTTTCTTGAAAACCAGTGTTTGGTGTAAACAAAAGAAAAATAATTGTGTTTGTAATCAGATTCATATCCAAACAGGAATTAAATTCATCTTTGATTTCATAATCTCAATGAGATTATGCTCTTTGCTCCAAAAGAGATGAAACTATTTTTTGGAATGTATAATGCTTCGTCTTTAATTTATCATCTTGGATAATTTGAAAGAGATTTTAAACATTTGGCACATTTGGGTTTTCTCTTCTGGATTCAAATTCCCGAGGTAGTTTTGTTTGTTGTTATTTTGAGATAGTAGCTGACCTGGAACTCAAGAGATTCGTTGCACTCCAGGCCTTATATATACAGTGTATTAGATTTTTTTTCAGTCTAACGCTTATTACTATCCCAAACTGAGTTGAGATATTCTGATATCGAACAGGTAGTTCATTGGGTACAGTACAGAAAGTTTGACTGTTATAGTTACTATGTGTATCGCTCCTGATTTTTTTTTTTTTCCTTTTTTTTTTCCGGAGCTGGGGACCGAACCTAGGGCCTTGCGCTTGCTAGGCAAGTGCTCTATCACTGAGCGAAATCCCCAACCCCCTGATTTCTTTTTCTTTCTTTTATTCCCCCTTCTTTTGTCGCCGCCCCCCCCCCTTTTTTTTTTTTTTTTTTTTTTTTGTGAAAGGGTTTCTCTGCTGACTTGAAACTCCTCTAGGCTGGTCTCAAACTCAGAAATCCACCTATCTCTACTTCCTTAGTGTGCTGGGACTAAAGGCACGGTGGACACAGTCTTGGTTTCTTACAAAATCTAATCTGCTTTTTTGTTGTTTGTTTTTTTTTCTAATTAAAAAAGATTAAAGAGACAATGAAGCCGTATTAACATATATATATATAATAATATGTGTTAAATCAAGGGCTGGGGATCTAGTGTGGCCTTGCTAGGCACACTTGTAATTCTAGCATCAGCAAAGTTGAGGTGGGGCATCATGAGTTTAAAGTCAGCTGAGCCACTGGTGAAATTATGTCTTGAAAAAAAATTGTAGGCTCCTCATGAACACAAGTCAGAGGCAATTGGGTCTCTATGAATTTGAGGCAGTTTGGTCTACATAGTGAGTTCCAGGACAGCCAGGGCTACCCAGAGAAAACTTGTCTCAGAAAAAGAAAAAAAGCATATGGAAGATCTAAATATCCACACATAAAATTGCCCCTTCTCCTTTTACAGGTTTTTCTTTTTACCCTAAAGTCAGTTATGCATACTCTAATAGATTTTTTCCTCCACATACTTCAATCTTAGAGAATATTATGGCATTTTGATTATACCTGATGCTTGCTGATTGGGTCGTTTGAGGGCAGAATCAATCAATCAATTCATCTGTCTGTGCGTCCATCCATCCATCCATCCATCCCGTACCCCTGTCACAGCATCAGATTACCTACTAACTCAGCCCCTAATTCCGATTGCTGAATTTAGTGTTTGAAGGACAGGGGCAAGGGGGAGGGCACTATTTTGCCTTCTTGGTAGCAGAAAAGTGGTGGTTTGAGGTTTCTTTCACTTCCTTAAGTTTAGGCAGAACAAACATGGGCGACAGATTCTAATGCTTCTGTCTGGTGACAGAGATTGAAGAAGAGACTGCTGTATGGGCTCAGACTAATTAAGATAGGAAATGAATCGTGTGTCCAAATCATTCTGAGAAATGGGGAACAGTTTCTCCATGAGGTCAAACTAAATTAGTGACAGATAAACCAGAAAATAGGACGATTGTACAAATACTGGCTTAAACAGCCATTTAAGTGCAACTCTTGACAGCACTTTCAGGTACTGAAAAAAATGTAAAAAATTCATTATCAATGTGATTTTTTTTTCCAATCAATCTCCAAGGGAGGTTTTTTTTTTTTTTTGGTCAAAGGTTGTATCTGTTAGACCACATCATAAAGGTACTAAAGACTAGAGTACTGGTGTTTGTAAAAAAGGATTTCAACTCAATTTATTAGACCCATGGTTGAATGCCAGTGTTTTTCTACACGTTTTCACTATTGTGAATGGAGCTTGCCTTAGGAAGTTGATGTATAAATGTATTGGTGTGACACTGATAACATTGCCCCAAAATTAATTACTTATGAGTAGGAATGGGAGTAAGGGATTCAAGTAGCTAGGAGGCAGAATTTTGCGTCGTTCAAAACAAACAAACAAAAACCCCTTCAGCTAGTTATAAGGGAGGCCCAGGGAAAGGTTAATTCTTTATTGCTTAGTGAGGAGGATCAGGGTAGTCATGGATTCTAGGTTTCTATGGGAAGAAAGAATAACCAGAGCCTTTTGGAGGGAAGGAAGGCAATACATCATGATTGGCACAGAGAGGTGCCGCAGCACACAATAGGAATAATAGGGGCCGGGAGCTGTAGAGAGGCTATTGTGTTCATTTCAGTCAATAATTTGTCCCTTCAAAAATATTGAGCCCCCTCTGTCCACCAAACACTATGCTTTGACCCGGGCATTCTACAAACATCTCTTAAGAAGACAGGCATCTGCAGCAGTCGCATGAAGTAAATAGAAAACTGAAAACTATTTGCAAGTAGCAGGTAGGGTTTTCCTAATTAACTATAAACTCTGGACGATGTTACTTTCATCTGTATCCAAAAGTCGGCAACTGTGCCTTTCGGTTCATAATTCCTAAAGCCTGCCTGCCACTGAAATGGCCATTTCCTCTGAGTTTTCACTGCGGGGGTGGGGGTGGGGGACGGGGACACAACCGGAAGTCTTCCTGCTTGTTACCATCTTTAAAGGATCTGTTGAAGTTGTTACTTAGTAAAAAGAATCACAGGCCTGCAGCCAACCAGGATCGGAGTTCAGGATGATTGACAGGGCGGAAGGATAGACTGACCCAGTGGGAGTGGGAGGAACAATAGACTTCCCACCTTCACACATGCTCTGGCATGCACCATGGTAAGCACGTTCACATGGGCTGTGGCATGTATGTTCACATGTGTGTGTGAACACATAACAAAAAATTTTTACAATACTGTAAATGTACTTAAAATTTTTTCTTTTGTAGCTAGGTGTTGGCAGCATACACCTTTAATCCCAGTACTCTGGAAGCAGAGGCAGGCAGATATCTTGAGTTCGAGGCCAGCCTGGTCTACAGAGTTGTAGAACAGGCAGAACTACACAGAGAACTGTTTGCAAAAACCCAAAAAAATGAATGAAAATTAAAATTACTACCTCTGTCAAAGAAAGATTCAACGTGTCTGCTTTGAGGTTTCTGCCTGAGGGAGGGCTCCACGGTCTTTCTCCCATTGAGTCAGGGTCTCTCAGGCAGCCCAGGCTGTTTCATGACTGGATTTCTGCTTCAGTGTCGAGTGCTGAGAAGAAGAAGTAGATATGAATCTATGCCTGACTTTCAGGATTACTTACTGTAACACAGTTTTATTCTGTTAAAGATACAGTACCTGAAGGTTTTGCGGTGGTGGTATGGTTTTCTGACTCTGGTACCAGGGTTTGAACCCAGATTATTCTGTGGTATATCCCTATCTGTGTCCTTTTTTTTTTAGTTGAAGTAAGAAGTGTATGTCCATATAAAATTTGCATGTGCCTGCTTCGTTTAAGACACTAGTTCACATTCTGGTTATAAAGACTTGGCAGTTTATATATAAAAGGTTTTAACAAAAGATAATGGGAAATATCTAGACCTATGAGAGTAGAAAAGTAAACGCTGTGTTGTAATTAGGATAATATAGTATGTAAAGAACTTTGAAATTTATTTTTTAGTCTTCCAAGACTTTTATAATTATAAACATTATATCCATAACATAATTATATAAACATAAATTCTATATAATTATTTGACAATATGAGCTAAGGAGGAATTAACACAGTGTAATTTAGGGACTATTGACATTTTAATTCCAATAGGTTAATTCTTTTTAGACATATATACTAGCTGTTTCCCTCATTCTGCTACTTTATTGATTTGTGATTTAGTTGCCTATTCTGTGTTCTGGCTTTCCTGATTTTCATTTTGATGTTTTTCAAGGAATCTGAAAACAGGCCAATAGTTGCACTAATTAGAAGATCTCGGTTGTTCTATTTCTAGTATTGACCTTTAACCCTGACCTCATAGACGCTTCCCAAGTTTGTAATCATATTTCACTACACCCTGCTTTCTTTCCAAGTGTCATAAAGAAATTAATATGAGGAGCGGTGAGCTAAAAAGGTCATGGTGAAGATAACTGGAATATTAAAATTGTTTTTTGATTGATTTAGTTTTGTGTCTGAGTGGATTGCCGGCATGTGTGTACATGTGCCATGTGTATGCCTGCTGCCCATGGATGTCAGAATGGGTTGTATTCCCTGGGACTGCAGTTTTGGATGGTGGTGTAGAAAATTGAACACAGGTCCTCTGCAAACGTAATAAGTGCTCTTACCCACAGAGCCATCTCTCCAGCCCCAGACAACTAGGATTTATAATGAAGTGTTTGTGTGTGTGTGTGTGTGTGTGTGTATTTTTAAAGGATGCCTTTTTATTTGTGTGTTGCCTGCATGTATGTATATGTATTATGTATGTGTCTGGTACCCACAGAGGCCAGAAGAGAGCATTGACTCCTCGGGAACTGGGGTTACAGCTGGATCTGCGTTGTGGGTACTAGAAACCAAACCTGGGTCTTCTACGAGAGCAGGAAACTCTTTTTTTTTTTTTTTTTTTTTTTGGTTCTTTTTTTCGGAGCTGGGGATCGAACCCAGGGCCTTGCGCTTCCTAGGTAAGCGCTCTACCACTGAGCTAAATCCCCAGCCCCAGGAAACTCTTAACTGTTGGGTCATCATTCTAGCCCCAGTGAAATATTAGGGTTTGTTTGTGTTGTTTATTTTTGAGACAGGCTTTCTCTGTGTATCCCTAGTTGTCCTGGAACTTACTCTGTAGATCAGGCTGGCCTCGAACTCAGAGATCCGCCTACCTCTGCCTCCCAAGTGCTGGGATTGAAGAAAGGTGTGTGGCACCACCACTGCTTGTAATTAAGTATCTTTATTTCATGTGTATATGTGTGCATATGTGCCAGGAGATTGGATTCTCAGGGGTTGGAGTTACAGGTGGTAGTGAGCTGCCTGACATGGGTGCTGGGAACTAAACCCTGGTCCTCTAGAATAGCAACCAAGGGCCCTAACTGCTAAGCCATCTCCCCAGACCCCTGAAATACTAATTTTTGTAGCTGCTGTACTGGTTAGTGTCAGTGTCCATTTGATTGGATTCGGAATAACCTAGGAGAGACGCAGGCACCATGTGTCTTTGCCAGAATTCTCAGACATTTCACTGTAGAGGTGGGGGTACCCTTTCCCTGCCTCAGCGCTCTCTGCTGTTTGCTTTCTGAACCTCTTTTGCTGCCGTCCCTTCCCACAGTGACTGTCTTTACCTTTAAACTCTGAGCTAGGTTCCTTCCTGAAACTGCTGTTATCACAGTCACAAGAAAAGCAATAGAGAAAGATGGTCCCAAGGGGGGGGGGGCTTGCCATGACTCTCCCCTTTCCTTTCTTCCCTTCCTTCTTCATTTTTTCTCTCTGTTTTTCTAGACTCAGGGTCTCACTCTGTAGTCCTGGAACTCAGAGCCGCATGCCTCTGCCTCCTGAGCGCTGAGATTAATGGCGTGTGCCACCACATCTCCCACCCTCCTTTTCGGTTTCTTTTGAGAATTCTCTCCTCAAGCTCGCTCCATGTTTATTTTTAAATTGTATTGTTTGTTTTGTTTAGTTTTTTTTCTTTGTAAATTCTAGAAACAAATCTTGTATTAGATACATGGCCGGGGAAGATTTTCTCTCTCAGCTGCTGAGCCATCTCTCCCACTTTATGACTAGCACTTTTAAAGAAATGAACTTGAGTAGAAGTTTTCAGGCTATGTTATTCTTACGAGACTCGTTTCTATAACCCATTCCTGAGTGTGTTTGTTACTCATGATCCCTGGTCACTGCAGTGAAGAAATTAAAAATTTATCATCTTTAAACACTGGGAAATAGCCTAAAGCTTTCTATAACATTTGTAAGTACGTGTTTTTAAAGATGCGTATGTGGTTTTAAAAGGCCATCTGACAGCCTCTCAGGTCGTGTTTGACATGTTCTAAAAGTGTATGGGTTGATTGTTCAGACCATCTGAATTCCCTCCCGGCACTTTTCCTCGAGAGCCTCGTCAGTGCTGTTGTCTACACACGGTAATAAGTAGTCAGGGCTGTTGTCTACACACGGTAGGAAGTAGTCAGTGCTGTTGTCTACACACGGTAATAAGTAGTCAGTGCTGTTGTCTACACACGGTAATATTTTACTGGAACCTGGGAGGGATGTCAGTGTTTTCATTCTGTCATGGCCTTTCAAATGCATATGCCAAACTTACATATTTGGTGCTCTGGAGCCAGGCGGAGTTAATGCCTCCTCAGAGGAGTTAAAAAGAAGCGCTTTGAATCCTGGAGAGGAAAATAAGTGTGAAGCAAACTGTGCTGGGCCTTCTTTGGGGGCTCTTGACCTAGCTGTCTGTGAGCTGTGGCTCACCCAGGAGGGTGGACTGGATCTCTGTGGGGAGGAGGGGGGTCACCTTGATCCCTGATTCCTCCTGGTCACCTTGATCCCTGATCCCTCCTGCTCTTGTCCTGTGTGTCCACCGCTTACTGCCTTCTTTTTAGTAGTTGACAGCACAGACAGCGTGTGCTCTAAAAGCTCTCCTGATCTGCAATCCCACCATCTGTTTCACACATCTTTAGGTTTAAAAAAAAAAGTGACCCCTTTTAAAATGCAAATACCCATGGGAGAGGTTAGACCTTGGTATGGCTTTGTTGTTAGACAAGTCGGTAGACTAGACTGGCTTCAAATTCAGAGATCTGCCTGTCTTATCTAGGATTAAAAGTGTGCGCCACCACGACCAGCTTCTTCATAGCATCCCGACATCCATTAATCCCTGATTTGAAAAAAGAAGGAACTCTGAGATGAGTGATCAGCTTGAAGAGAATTATAACTTATAGTATGTTAATTATTCTTTTTTATTTATTTACTTTACATCCCGATTGAAGCTCCCCCTCCCTCCTCTCCTCCCATGTCTACCCTCACACCCCTCCCCCCCACACCACCCTCTCCTGGGTACCAACTGGCACTTCAAAGTCTAGCATCAGAACTAAGTCCATCCTCTCCCACTGAGGCCAGACCAGGCAGCCCAGTTAGGGGAAAGCGACCCAAAGGCAGGCAACAGAGTCAGAGTCAAGCCCTATTCCGACTGTTAGGGGACCCACCCGAAGACCACGTCTGCTACATATGTACAGAGAGCCTAGGTCCAGCCCCGTGCATGCTCTGTGGGTGGTGGTTCAGCCTCTGGGTGCCCCCATGGGCCTAAGTTAGTTGACTCAGTAGGTCTTCTTGTGTCCCTGAACCCTCCGGCTCCTCAAGCCTTCCCCCACTCTTCCACAAGACTTCCCCCACTCTTCCACAAGACTTCCTGGGCCCCACCTAATGTTTGGCTGTGGGTCTCTGTGTGTTTCCATCAGCTGATGGGCGAAGCCTCTTAGATGACAGTTATACGAGGCTCCTGCCTGCAAGCATTATTATTTTTTGTTTGATTCCGCTAGACAAGCCTTCTGCTGATCTATAATCCCAACCACAGTTTTCTTCTAATTCTTGTCTTTTTTTTAAGTGCCTATTAGCAGTTGAGACGCCTATTGCTAGGAGGTGTTCTGTGTGTCACAGATGTAAACATGCCTGTAATCTGACTGACATTCCCACCAGGGTAACTTTAAAATAGAACAGCTCAGGGCTAGAGAAATGGCTCAGTGGTTAAGAGCATTGACTGCTCTTCCAGAGGTCCTGAGTTCAAATCCCAGCAACCACATGGTGGCTCACAACCATCTGTAATGGGATCTGATGCCCTCTTCTGCTATGTCTGAAGACAGCTACAGCGTGCTTATATATAATAAAATAAATAAATATTTAAAAAAAAATAGAACAGCTCTAGTTGGTTGCTTTGTCAGGCAGGAAGTGGTGGACACCCAGGGCAAGAGCAAGAAGAAAGCGAGGGCCCAGTTGGTAACTGCTCATAGAGAGCTACATTGGAAGCCCCAATGATTCGTCTGACCATCTAGGAAGGTCCAACTCCAGGGAATACTGTAAAAAGCCATTTCCTGTGACACCTCTCCTATACTTTAGTATAGCAGAGAAATGACATCTGACCAAGTTTTCATTGAGTAGCTACACTTGATATCACAGACATCATCAAAGTGAAAAATTTAAAAGTACCATTTGCAAGGAAATAGGCATTTCTGCTTGTAATCACAGGAGTAGAGTCTATTACAGAACAGCATCAATCTGAATAAGGAAGTTAATGTGGAACCCAGTAGTTTTTGAGATAAGGTCTCAAAGTATGTAGCCCTGGCTGGACTGGAACTCTTGAGTAGATCAGGCTGGCCTTTAAGCCGATACAGATCTTCCCATCTCTGCCTCCCAAGTGCTGGGATTAAAGGTGAGGGCCACCACATCTAACCTAGAACTCTGTCTTTATGTGTTAAACTATTTTCCTTAGTGGTGTTCACCTGCAATGTCTGTAGTTACTACCCTTGTTTTCAAGAATGTGAAATGTATGGATTAAAAGGTACAGTCTAGCCAGACGGTTATCTAGCCATAGCCCCAAGATAAATACATGCAGGCCTTTTCCCCATTGAGTGTTGTATCAGATATTAACTTGCCCTACCTCTCCAAGCGTGGGCCTAGGATGTAGTCTCGCTGTTAGAGGGCTTGCCTTTTGCACACAAAGCCCCAGGATCATCTGCAGCACATCATAAACCTGGTGCGGTACACACACCTGTAACCGCAGCACTCAGAAGGTGGAGGCGGGAGAATCAGAAACTTGAGGTCGCTTTCAGGTTCTAGTAAAACCGAGGTCAGCCTGAGAGACTGAAGCCCTGCCTCAAAACAGTGTGTTGTTGTTTTCGATAGCGAGCTAGTTGTGGTGGTGCTGAGCTGCACCTGTAAACCCAGCTTTTAGAAGGCTGTGGATCTGAAGAATTGAGAGTTCAAGGCCAACCTGAGCTTAATAGTGAGGTCCTGTTTTAGAAAACCAAACGAAAAGAGAATTTAAAAGCTGAAGTAATTTTTCTTGATTATAGCACTCTCCATCAGTCCTGCAAGGATCTAAATGAAGTTACCATCTGATTTTATTTCCCAGAGACCTAATTCGTAGCTATTTCCTCTGCATTTATAAATTACATTTATTTACTTTGTGTGGTGGCATATGTGTGTCCTGGTTCTCATGGAGAGATCAAGAGGCCAGTGTGTGAGAGTGGAGTCTGCCCTCCCACCATGTGGGTCCCTCGGGATGAAACTTCTTCATACTTGGCAGCAAGCACCTTTCCCCACTGAGCCATCTTGCCAGCCCTCCTCTGTATTAAATGTCTACAGTTTTATTACTTACGTGAGCGCTTGGCCTGCATGTATAAATGTGCACCATGGGCTTGCCTGGTGCCTTCAGAGGCCAGAAGAGGGCATTGGATCTCCTGATCCAGGCGACTGCGAGACACTGTGGGTACAGGGAATTGAACCCGGGTCTTCTGGAAGAGCAGCCAGAGCTCGTGTCTGCACCTTTTACAATTGCATTGTTTGTGTGAGCTTCATTATACATGTGGAGGTCAGGACAGCTCATAGGAGTGGGCGCAGGCTTTTGCTGGTTAAGCACTGTCTGCTCCTTCAAACCTGCTCCACTGTGGCAGCCGTACTGTCTTCGTTTTCAAGCCTCTTTGCCGTCAGTTTGCTCACCTACAGGACTGATCATGTCATTCTCCTCCACAGAATTCTTTGCTGACTTTATATTGCCCATAGACAATTTGGGGAGTGATGCAGACCGAGAATCCTCCAAGACCCAGGTAAACAGGGGTGGTTATAGAAAGGCAGGTGTGCATGTGTGTGTGCGTGCGGTGTGTGTGCGCGTGGTGTGTGTGCGCGTGCGGTGTGTGTGTGTGTGTGTGTGTGTGTGTGTGTGTGTGTGTGCGTGTGCGTGTCTGTGCACTCGCTTCTACATCCCTTTGGCCCTGCTGATTCAACATGAAAAGGGGAGGGCCAGAATAAAGATCTTAAGTGTCTGGTGTAGGCTCTGGTTATTTGAATCTAGAGACAAAATACTGCTGTGTGAAGTAAACTTTGAATTTTTAAAAAAGACTTAATTTTATGTGTAAGGGTATTTACGTGTACGGGTATGGGTAAATGTCTGTGCACCATTTGTGTGCAGTGTCTGTAGAGACCAGAAGCAGATGTTGGATCCTCTGGAAGCCAAGTTACAGGTTGTTAACTGCCATGTTGATGTTGGGAACTGAACCCAGGTCCTGTGGAAGAGCAGCTAGTGCTCTTGACGGCTGTGCCTTCCATCCAGCCCCTTTGTGTGAAGTAAACTTTAATAGCAATGAGTATAGAAGCAGGGAAACCATTCAGAAGCCTCACTGTGATACTCCAGGTGAGAGGTCATCGTGGTTTGGGTCGTTGGTAGAACAGGACGTTGGATTCTAGAGATTATTTCAGAAATGAAGCCAACAGTTTCCTCTGAGCCATCTCCCTCTGATCTGGAGGGTGAGTTCAAGAGTGATGCCAAGGGCGGGAGAGATGGCTCAGTAGGAAGAGCAGGGGCTTGCAGAGATCCGGCTTCAGTTTATGGCGTCCACATGACCGTGTATAACAGTAGTTCCAGGGGAATCCAGCACCCCCTTCTGACCTCCAAGGTCACCAGGCATACCCATGGTACACTTCCATGTGTCCGGACAAAGCACCCATATGCACAGATTAGAGATAAAGTGATCTCAAGAGTTTTTCATCAACACATAAAAGGATATAGGGTCATGGTATATATTAATAATCAATGTCTTACTAGCAACTGTATATACTAGGCTATACCTATTTATAAGTCCAAATATATGCTGTATATATATAGACTTATATATAGTAGGTTTATAAATATATGTGTATATATACATATATTTATACATATATATGTATGAGCATATATATGCCTATATATAAACCTGTGTCGTTACAGTCCTCTGAGCACTCCCAGTGTTATTCCATTTTATTTAAACTGCTCATATTGCTAGCATATACATGGTGTGTGTGTGTGTGTGTGTGTGTGTGTGTGTGTGTGTGTGTGTACTGGGAGAGAAAGACAGGAAAACCAAAGCAAGGAGAGGGAGAACAGCCTCTGGTATTGTGACAGACACTGCAGAAATAAGATTGAGAGGCAGTAAATGTATACTATTAACCTTGGGAAGTCATAGACGGGGAATTGGCTTAGCTCTTCCACTCTTGTTTGGCTTAGTTTTCAGATGCTCCCCGTGTTGTGAAGAGAGGCCCGACTGGATTATGTGTTTTTCAGACAGACTAGATCCCTGCTAACAATGGATAGGTGCAAGCACATTGAGCAGCTGCAGCTTGCTCAAGGACATTCCATCCTCAACCCTCAGAAATGGTTCTGCATGGTCTGCAATACAACGGAGTCCATTTGGGCTTGCCTCAGCTGTTCCCACGTCGCCTGTGGGCAGTATATCCAAGAGCACGCACTGAAGCACTTTGAAGAAAGCAGCCATCCCGTGGCCTTTGAGGTGAATGACATGTATGTTTTTTGTTATCTTTGTAACGATTATGTCCTAAACGATAACACAGCCGGAGATCTGAAGTCACTACGAAGTACACTAAGTGCAATCAAAGGTAAAAGTTACCCTTGTGTGGTTCAGAGTGACTCGGTCTTACAGCCTGTGAATGCGCAGGCCGATTCTTACTCCCTACACGACAGCACCCAGTCTCTGCCTGGAAGTGAAGATCCGATGTGCACTGCCCTCTGGCACAGGAGACGTGCGCTCATGGGAAAAACCTTTCGAACTTGGTTTGAACAGTCACCGATTGGAAGGAAAAGGCAAGAGCAAACTCAGGAGAAAACGGTAGCCAAGAGAGAGGTGAAGAGAAGGCAGCAGGAGTTAGAACAGCAGATGAAAGCTGAGCTGGAATGCACTCCTCCGCGAAAGAGTTTACGCTTACAAGGCCTCTCCGAGGCGGCCACGGTCGAAATCCTTCCGGTGCAGGCACCGCCGCCACCTCCAGCGTCCCCAGCGAAGGAGAAAGCCTTAGCGCTACCTCCCTCGGAAGACGGGAAACTTAAAAGAGTAAGTGACTCCTTAATCAAACGAAGGCCCGCGGTAACTCCTGGTGTAACCGGACTGAGAAATTTAGGAAATACTTGCTATATGAATTCTGTTCTTCAAGTGTTGAGTCATTTACTCATTTTTCGACAATGTTTTTTAAAGCTTGACCTGAACCAATGGCTGGCTGTGGCTGCCAGCGATAAAGCCCGATCCTATAAGCACTCAGCCGTCACGGATGCCGCGACAGCGGCGGCACATCAGCTGAACGAAGGGCAAGAGAAGGAGAAAGGCTTCGCGTGCTCCAGACACCCGGGTTTATCTTCAGGCCTAAGCGGAGGAGCCTCCAAAGGTCGGAACATGGAGCTCATTCAGCCAAGGGAGCCCAGTTCCCCGTACAGTTCTCTCTGCCATGAATTGCACACCCTGTTCCAAGTCATGTGGTCCGGAGAGTGGGCCCTGGTCTCGCCGTTTGCCATGCTTCACTCAGTGTGGAAGCTGATCCCTGCTTTCCGTGGTTACGCCCAGCAAGATGCGCAGGAATTTCTTTGTGAACTTCTGGATAAGATACAGCGAGAACTAGAGACAACCGGAACCAAATTACCAGCTCTCATCCCCACCTCCCAAAGGAGGCTCATTGAGCAAGTTCTGAACGTCGTAAATAACATTTTTCACGGACAACTACTTAGTCAGGTATGGATTTCTTAACTTATTTTACCGTCCTAGGCAGTTCCTAAAGGGCGGCCTACATCTGGGTAGTCTGCATGTATCTAGCGTGTGAAAGTTGGTGGCATTTTTAGGTCAGAATAGATTTATGAACGTGTGAAGAAGACCCAGATTTCTGTCAATCACTGGAAATAGTTGTGTATTCGTGGAAGCAGAGGCTTTTTCAAGGGGAGGGAACTGCATTTTCTAGGTCAGAGTATAGCCATTCTCTGGTTAAGGGTGTAAGGGTGTGTGTGTGTGTGTGTGTGTGTGTCTGTCTGTCTGTCTGTCTGTGCGCATGCGCACACATGGGTAAGCATAATGTTACAGTGCCCTGCATAAAGAGTATCGAGTTGAAATCTGTATTCTAAGAATCTCAATGTTGTGTAAACATCACTTCCCAATTATTCCTTAATCGGTCAGTAAAGCTAGCTGATCAGCCAGTGACTGAAAAGGGAGAGAGTAGGGCTGGACTTCCTTCCAGTGAGGGGAGGGGGTGAGAGGGAGAGAGGAAGTAGGAGAGAGAGCCTTTGGGAAGTAGCCAGATCAGTTTAGAGGATTAAAATAGGGTAATACTGCTTGATTGTTGTGCCCTTAAAGCTGTTAAATAAATATAGTAGTCCAGTCTCAATGATTTGGTAGATAGCTGGGTTAAGAGAGAAACTATGTGCTCTCATTTGAAATGCCACTAGTGAGTGTGTGTGTGTTGGTTACCTGGCGGACATAGTTGCTGTGCTGTGAGAATGGATACAGTACATGAGCAGTTTAAGGCAACATCCCATTAAAAGTATAAGGGTCAAAAATCTTGAACCAGTAAGGGAATTTGAAGGTAAAGAAATGTTTTTTTGTTTTGTTTTTTTTTAGATTAATAATGCCAAATGGTTTTCCTTTGTATCAGTCACTTCTGTAAGTTTTCCTTGTCATGAAAGGACGGGCCACAAACCAGATTCCCTCTGCATAGTGGTCCTCTGACCAGTGGTCTTGGTAAACTGTCCCCAGGCCAAAGCCCCTGCTTTCCCTTAACACCCAGCTTTCCTTTGTGTTTCAGCTGAGGCAGAAGGGGCTGCTGCTTCATGCCTATAATTTTACCACTGTCGTGAGTTTTAGTGTGGTCTTAGGGGACCCTCTGAATGAAGAGTTGTTCCACAACTCTTGACGCAAAGGTTGAGAACCACTGGGCTAGAGTTGCAGAAGGCTGGGTTTGGTTCCCAGAACCCACACCTGGTGGCTCAGAACTGCCTCTAACTCCTGCCATGGGGGCATCTGACACCTCTGCCTGCCCTTCACAGGTCCCTGCACTCACATGCACATACTCCATCCACCATGCAAATGCACACACCTGAAACAAATATGTCTTGGGCTGGAGAGACAGTTCAGCAGCTAAGAGCACTGACTGCTCTTCCAGAGGTCCTGAGTTCAAATCCCAGCAACCACATGGTGGCTCACAACCATCTGTAATGGGATCTGATGCCCTCTTCTGGTGTGTCTGAAGACAGCTACACTGTACTCACATACATACAATAAATAAATCTTTTTAAAACATCATTTAAGAAAATAATCAATCTTAAAAAATTTTTTTAATCCTTCTTTTCAAAACATTTTTATATGTTTATTTCTACCATAATTTATTTAATCATACCTTTTGTAGATTTTGGACTATTTCCAATTTTTTGTTGTGTCATGATAAATTAGTATTTTTCCTGATTTCCATGACACAGTGCTAGAATTACTTTATCCAGAGGGAGGAGCTTAGGGGCTGGGTCGATGGCTCAGGGGTTGAGAGCAGGTACTACACTTGCATAGGACCTGAGTTCAGTTCCTAGCACCATGCCAGGCAGCTTGCAAGGTCTGTAACTCCTGCTCTAGGAGGATCCAATGCCTTGGGCCTTGAAGAGCACCATCACACACACGCATACACCCACACACAAGTACATAGGATTTTAAAAAAGGGCATAGTTTGAGTAGCAATGATAATTTAATTTTCAGAAAGTTATTTCCTCATCTTAGATTTCCAATAGTGTGAGAATGGCCAAGTGGTTTTTTCTTTACTTTATAAATGAGTGAATCTTGAAATGAGTTGTTTTTTAAAAGAATTATCTGTTTTATGTTTATAAGTACACTGTAGCTGTCTTCAGATACACCAGAAGAGGGCATCGGATCTCTTTACAGATGGTTGTGAGCCACCATGTGGTTGCTGGGATTTGAACTCAGGACCTCTGGAAGAGCAGTCAGATCTTAGCCACCGAGTCATGTCTCCAATGAATACGATTTGTTATATAAACATTTGCTTTTCTTTTGGCCGTTGCATCCTGCCATGGAGCCACTACACCTCTTCTCTTTTCCCTAGAAGGCTCTCTTCCTAGAAGTCGTGTGATAGACTTCGAGAAACTTCTCAAAACCTGACTTCCATGCTGAATCTTTGCCTTGTTGCCTGTATGCCTGCACACCAGAATTGGGCATCAAGATCCCACTACAGATGGTTGTGAGCCACCATGTAGGTGCTGGGAATTGAACTCAGGACTCTGGAAGAGCAGAGCAGCCAGCACTCAACAGCCAGGTCATCTCTTGAGCCTTATTTTGTATGTCGTATATCGATTCAGCTTATGATGTCTTCAGCTGTTCCTGTGCTGGGTTGATGGCGTCATAACCCACTCACTAAATTGCCTCTAGTTACTAGAATTCTTGTTTTGTGGTGCGTGTGCGTGCAGGGTTGGGCATCAAAGGACATCTTAGAACTGCCTTCTCTCACTCTACCCTTTGGGTCCCAGGAATCGGACTGAATTGGGTCATCATGAGGTTTAGCAGCCAGTGCCTTCCCCTTGAGTCATCTCACCAGCCCTACCTAAAAGAGATTTATTAATTTAATGTATGTGAGTGAGTACATTGTAGCTGTCTTCAGACACACCAGAAGAGGGCATCAGATCCCATTACAGATGGTTGTGAGCCACCATGCGGGTGTTGGAAGAGCAGTCAGTGCTCTTAACCTCTGAGCCTTTTCTCCAGCCCTACCTAAAAGCTTCTTAAAAGTTGCAGTTGATCGTCCTGACAGATTGTAAAACCTGCTTGTCCGTTTTCTAATAGTTCATTCGCAGAAGAAAAGCTCATTTCACAACGACCTCTAGTGAAAGTTCCTGCTTGGCAGCGAGATTGTGAGCAGAGTTACCTTTTCCTTTGCAGGTTACCTGCCTTGCTTGCAACAACAAATCCAATACTATAGAGCCGTTCTGGGACTTGTCACTGGAATTCCCAGAGAGATACCAATGCAGTGGGAAAGACGCTGCCTCGCAGCCATGTCTGGTCACTGATATGTTGGGCAAGTTTACAGAAACAGAAGCTTTAGAAGGGAAAATCTACGTGTGTGACCATTGTAACTGTGAGTACAGCCTGGCGCTCCGTGCTTTTGTAAGATTAATATTAGGTGGAGACGAGGAACCTTGCAGAAAGCGCTTCAGTAGTAGCTATGAAAACAATTTTCTTTTTAGTTTTGCAAAAGAAGTCAGACATTTCTATTGATAATGATCATTATTGATGATATTAAATTTCTTCTTGTAGTGCCGGACAGATGGCTCAATGGTTCAGGGCACTGGTAATTCTGAGGGAGAGCCAGGACTCCATTCCCAGCACCCATGTGGCAGCTCAAGTCTGTCTTTAACTTGAGCCCCAAGGAGTCTGATGCCTTGCTACCTCAGGCACACATGTGTACAGACATACAGGAAGGCAAAACACTTACCCATACACATAGAATAAAACTGATTTTATTTATTTATTTACTTACTACTTATTTACTTACTTTGGTTTTCCAAGATAGGGTTTCTCTTTGTGGGCCTGGCTATCCTGGAACTCACTCCGTAGACCAGACTAGCCTCAAAGTCAGAAATTCACCTGCCTCTGCCTCCCAAGTGCTGGGATTAAAGGCAGATGCCTGGCTCAATAATCTTTTTTTTTTTTTTTTATAATTTCCATGTCTCAAAAAAAATAATACTAGAGCTTGAGATACTCTTTAAAAAAATAGTGCTAGGAGATTAAACCTCATGTTTCCTGCTTGCTAGGCAGCCGATGAAGAGATGCCATATTGATTATTTTCCAGAACCACTGAGTCCCATTTTGTTCTGAGTGCTGCCATAATTTCACATTATTATATAATGACAGAGCCTGAGATCTACAGGATCTAGGATCTTAGAGAGCGGTGAGCCTTTGTCAGACTTGCTAGGATGAATTTAAAATGTCCCAAATACCTTTATCACTTTGGGATAGATAATATTGTACATGTAGAATATGGTCTCATAGTAATTTGAATTTGTAATGAGGCCAACAAATCCAGGCCTGGAAGAATTGCTTTAACACAGGAAGATGAAGATTTGCAAGTAGAAGCCAAAGATCCGGCACCCTCTGTACCCGTACACCTAGAGTTCAAAAGCAGGAGTAGATGGTCCAGCAGAGACCCCAAGAGACAGTCCCTAGGTAGACATGAGAGAAGCGGGGGAGACAATACCCTGAGTTCTCCTTAAGAGAGCCTGACACTGGAGGGGTGGGGAGAGAACTGGGAAGCATTATCAGGTAAGGCTAAGGATGCAGGATCCTGTGCCCAGTGCTCACCCATGTGCCTGGGAGGGGCTCAGTGAAGGCTAAATGGCTTGACCATGTTTTCAAGAGTTCAGAAAATATATTAATACAGTAATAAAGTAATACAGTAAAAGGAAATGTTAACTTTGTCCTGCTAGCTGGGCTAGTCAAATGTACTTTTAAATATATTCTTGCGTGAGTGTTCTGCCTGTATGTGTAAAAGCACACCGAATGTGTTGTGCCCGCAGAGGCCAGGCGAGGGTGTGGCGTCCCCAGGACCTGTAGTCCCAGACAGTTGTGAGCCCCCATGTGGGTGGGTCCTGGGAACTGAATGTGGATTCCCTGCCAAGCAAGCGGTATTTCTGCTTGACTGCTGAGCCTCGTGCGGCCCCTTGCAGGACTGTTACGTCCCTTACGTTCCCTCCTGTTACCCTGACTGTGCATCCGTTTCTTGTTTTACAAAACGCACCACATTTCCTGAGGTCAAAGCCTGAGCTCACCTCTAGCATGGTGCTCTCTACCTGGAGCCACTGTGGGTGGGTTACGTGAAAGAGTTCACTCGTGGTTTTCCTTGTAATTTTTGAAACTCTTTATTTTATTTTATTTGTATTTTAGCAAAGCGTAGAAAGTTTTCGTCAAAACCAGTTGTACTCACAGAAGCCCAGAAACAGCTCATGATATGCCACCTCCCTCAGGTTCTCAGACTGCACCTCAAGCGATTCAGGTCAGTAGTGTTAGTTCCAGCCGCCTGCCACTTACAGGAGTAATTGGGTCATTCTTTCTGCTTAGGCTGCGTCAGGACTTGGAGTATGCATACGAGGGGTTGAATGTGAGCACTGGGTGCTTGGCATAGGGACAGTCTTTTTAAAGTGTATTTAAAGGTATTGTCTTTAGCTTTGAACAGCAGACATAGTTTATACTCAGTAAGTGAGTTGTTTTGATAACTGTTTTTCATAGCCAGGGCCAGGCTAGCCTAGAACTTGTACCCTAGCATGGCATCAAATTGAGAATCCTCCTGCCTCAGCTTCCTGAGTACCAAGATTCCAGCAACATATCACATATCCCAGCAGTGACTGTGACCTGCTTCATGTGAATTTAATTATATTTATTGTTTAATATTCTGGTATACCTTTTTAAAGATGTAACTTTGTAATGTGTGCATTTTACCCAGTTGCTTTGTGCTTAGAGTATATTGATCAAAGATACAGCAGTTTGGGGGCTAGTGAGGAGGGTTAAAGCACCTGACACCAAGTTCAGTCCACTGGATTCTACTCATGGCTCAGAGAACCCAGCCCCACAAGTTGCCCTCTGACCTTGACTGACACGATAGCATGAACATCTCCCAGAATAAGACACACAAAATAAAATGTAACTTAAAACCATAAAAAAGCCAAATGTAGTGGTACACACCTTTGATCCCAGCACTCAGGAGGCAGACATAGGTGGATCGCTGAGTTCAAGACAAGCCTCCTTTACATAGTGAGTTCCAAGATAGCTAGGGCTACCCAAAGAGACCAAGACTCAACAACAAACATCCCAAGAGTGCAATCAAAGCATTTTTTAAAAATTGGGTTTTTTAAAAATTTTTTATTAATTTTTATCAGACACACCAGAAGAGAGCACCAGCTCTCATTACAGATGGTTGTGAGCCACCATGTGGTTGCTGGGATTTGAACTCAGGACCTCTGGAAGAGTAGCTAGCGTTCTTAACCACTGAGCCATCTCTCGAGCCCCCAAAATTGTCCACTTACGTGTACGTGCCTGTGTATTCACAAATAAGAATGCCACAACGCACATGTGGTAGTTGGAGGACAGCTTCTTAGGGTTGGTTCTCTCCTACCATGTGTCTCATGAGACTGAAGTCTGTCAGGACTGGTGGCAGCCATCCGTTACCCACTGAAGCCATCTTGCTTGGCAGCTCCTAAAGCAGTTTTCCTATTTCCTTATGTATTGAAACTGGGTCTTTCTGTGCACCCCTGGCCATCCTGAACGCTTATGTAGAGCGGGCTAAGATCCTCCTGTCTCTGCCAAGGTTAAAGGTACAGACTACCATGCCAAGAAGAATACATTTCTTTAGTTCAAGTAAGCCATTGCAGAAGTAAAATCGTCCACCCCTTCCCCATAGACACTGTCATCCTTGGCTGTTGACTGACTGACTTGTAGCCGCTAAAGATGCTGTCAGCAGACCTATGAATGCCTTGTAAGGGACACTAGGTTCCTTCCTCAAGATTCCAGGTGTGCACAGCAGGAGCAGTCAGGTAAAGAACTATGTGTAAGTGCTGTCGGATTTGAGGAAGGCGGTGAGCAAGAGCCTGCCTTAGGGTGCTTGGGGCCCTGGGCCTTTATGAATCCTATCTAAAGCATAGATCCTAACAATATAGCACAGGCCGCCACCCCAACACCCAGCAAACCATCTGCAGTGAAGTAGCTTAATTTGCTTACTTCTCTCCTACCAAGCAGAACAGAACCTTAGCAATGACCAGTGTGACAAAGGGTGCATTGCAAGAGCCTCTCCATTCTTCTCGATTTTCTCTTCCCTCCAGTACATTCCGTCAGGGGAGGTCAGTAGGCCATTAATGGGGCAGTGAAAGGGCTCCTTTCCAAGTTTTGGCTACAGGTGAAAAGCTTCTGGTAAAGAGGGGCTTTAGCTCTCTCATCCTCGAGGTCCTCCATATCTATTTAGACTGTGGCTCCCTAGTCCTAGTTAGCTCTGTGGAGCCTCACTTCCATGGCTGGCTGCCCTTTCTTTCGGAGCAAGGCAGATCCCTGCAGTTTTCTGTGCTTCTCAGGCAGAGTAATATTGGCGTGCACGTGTAACTGGATGCCCGCCTTTTGGGGTGGTCCTTGCATCAGCCCTTCATCTGTCAGGGTGCCGACTATCTGCAGCCTCAGTCGCCCATCCTGTTCCACATCCTCTGCTGCTTCAGCTCCCTCTGGGCACCTGTCTTCCCTCCCAGACACCCCTGGCTGCTCTTGGCGGCTCACTCCTGATTCCTGGTTTTAAATGCCACACACATCTCAAGACCCAGTATTGTGCTTCATGCAATTGCCCTTCTTAATCCTCTGATCTCAAGGCCCAGAATGTGTTTCATAGAGCATGCCCACAGCAAATAAAGGGAAGTATATCTGGGAGGACCGTTAAACCAAAGGGCAGCATGAACGAAGGTATGGAGGGAAGACTAAGACCAATTAATTCATTAAGTACCTAGTTGATGAGGAGTGAAAACATGGTGGAGTGATTAACAGTAATAAGGGAGGTGGAGAGTGAGGCTACGTATTGGGCTGGAGAGATGGCTCAGCAGTTAATAGCACTGGCTGTTCTTCCAAAAGACACAGGTTCAATTCCCAGCACCCACATGGCAGCTCACAACTGCTGGAATTCCAGTCCCAGGGATCCGACAGCTCACACAGACATCTACATGCAGGCAAAACACTAATGCACGTGAAATAAAAACTTTTCTTTTTAAGACGAGGCTAGCCTCAGACTTAGAGATTACCACTGCCTCTGCCTCAGCGCTGGGATTAAAGGCATGTACCACCATACCTTCTGTATTAGAAAGCAGTGGGACTCAGCAAATGTATTAGTTGGTAAAGTCCCAAAAAGGACACTAACAATGCCAGTTACCATACTCCTATTAAGAGGCAATGAAAATGAGCCAATTTACAAGATAATTTTAAATTACTGTCTGAATTTTTTTAAACATTTTTTGGCAGTCGGAGGGAAACATATGCTTTAGTGTGCACACCAAGGTCCAAGGACAATTTGAGTGAGGTTGTTCTTTGCGGGGACAGGACGTAAGCCTTCAGATTTGGCAGTAGGTGCTTCCACCTATACTGAGCCATCTTGTCCCTCTTAAAATCCCTTTCTACACAGGCAGTGCAAACACTAAGTTACTTACGATGCCCTGGAATAAACTACCAAGTCACCATGTCTATAGAGAAAAACGTCATAGCAGTGTGAAAAGAGGCATCAAAAAGAAAAAGTACACCAGTACAGAGAATTTAGTTATCAGCTGGGTGTTCCCTTGAGCTCTTCCTTACATCCCCTCAGTTGGCTGGTGGAGCTCACATGATATTTTATCCATTACTACAAAGGGCATCGTAGGATACTGATGACCAGTCGGGATAGAGGAGGCACTGGGAAGGAGAAAACCAACCAAACAGCAGCAGCGACTGCCACCGCCTTTCTTTAGGGTCACTGTTGCTGCGATGAATGAAATACCATGACCAAGAGCAGCTTAGGGAGCAAAGGGCTTATGCTTCACAACACTGTTGGTGACTGAAGAAAAAGTCCGGACAGGAACTCACACAGGGCAGAAACTGAGGCAGGAGCTGGTGCAGAGGCCGTGGAGTGCTGCTTACTGGCCTGCTCCTCAGCTTGCTCTGCCTGCTCCTTACAGACCCCAGGTCCACCTGTCCAGGGGTGACACCGCCCACAGTCAGCTGCCCCATCAGTCGATAATTAAGAAACTGCCTTCCAGCTAGAACCCATGGAGGCTTTTTCTCACTCAAGGTTCACTGCTCTCGGGTGACTTGAGCTTGTATCAGATAGAAATAAGGTAGTCAGCACATAGACCTTTCCCAGGCATGCCCACTCCTTTGTTTCACGCTACCCAGAAGCCCTCAGGCAAGGGCCTCTAGGGCAATTCTGTGGCAGCTTCATTATGTGGACATTCTGGGACCTCAGGTTCTCCCTTTCCTTGGGCTGACGTCTGAGCATCCTCAGCAGTTTCTGGCTGCTCGAGAGCACACAGAAGGCTCCTCGGCACTTGAGAGAGTCCAAGGAAGGCATGAGAAAGGCAAGACCACTGGCTGGTACTCACGCTGGAGTGGAGCTCTCTGGCCCGGCAAGCGGCATGATCTGCATGGCTCACCTTGACCTCTGCACTGTTTCGCACTGTGTTCTCTTTAAAGCCGAGTACATTGCTCTCAGTATGTCGTTCTGTCTCAACTTCACGCTTAGGACTTGCGTTGCTGCATTTTATCTCTGTAGTACCCCAGCAAGATGAGGCTCACAAGAGCTCTTCGACACTGGCTTTCCTTTCTGTAGCTACACAGTTTATCAGTGATAAAATGCTCCTTGCTGTGCTGAGATCCGGGGAGGGGTCACACCGAGGAAGAAAGTGACATTACGGAGCCTTATTTAATTCTTGTCACTTAGACATTCCCTACTTAGTGTAGTTGTGAATTGTTCTTAGATATTAAAAGGAACCCATGTTTTTCTTTCCTCAGACCTACCCTTCAGAGAGAGAGAGAGAGTGAGAGAGAGAGGGAGAGAGAGAGATAGACTATACCTCCCACTTGATGTCCCTTTCATGCCATAGCAAGACAGAGTAGAACTCACAAGGTTAGCATTCATTTTCTAGGTTTCAATTCTGCATTACAGAAGACAGTTGAAGCCTGCTGGAAGCCTCCTGTGTAGTTGCACAAGCCTGTGATACCTCACTGGGGTAGAGGCAGGACATTCAGCAGTTCAAGGTCACCCCTGACTACACGGGACCCGTTGCTACAAAACCATGTAGCAACCAAAAGGGCTTCGACTACAGCACAGTGGTGAAATGCTTGCCTACCAGGTCTAACATTCTCAACACTACATGCATGTATTGTTAAACTCAGGAGGCAGACTTCACTGGGCCCTGTTGCAGAAGAAACACACATCCCTCCTCCATAGCCAGCTCAGCGCTGAGAACACGTGTTATACATGCGTTTTTAGATGACACTCTTGGGAATCTGTTAAAACTGTGTAGACCTAATAGTGGCAAGCTTTCTTGAGGATTCTGAATTGTCTCTTGCTTTTGTTCCTAGATGGTCAGGACGTAATAACCGAGAGAAGATTGGTGTTCATGTTGTCTTTGAGGAAACCTTAAACATGGAGCCCTATTGCTGCAGTGAGACCCTGAACGCTCTCAGACCAGAGTGCTTTATCTATAATTTATCTGCTGTCGTAATCCACCATGGAAAAGGATTTGGCTCAGGACACTACACTGCCTACTGCTACAATTCTGAAGGAGGTAGAGCCAAGAAAGCCGATTTTATCTTGGGTTAGACTTGCAAGCTTCTGTTTAAGTTTTTTTTAGCAGTTTCTAAGTTGCCTACTAAGTCACCTGATCACTCACCCGCCTTCTTTTTAGACAAAGGCAGTCAGTGCTGCTGGAGTTTTGGTGGGTTGGGGTTAAAGAAAATATTTTACAGGTTTGGGTATTTTTTTCTTTTGAAATAGAACCCCGTTTATGTAACTGGCTATTCTAGAATTCAGGCTGGACTTCAACTAAGATGTTCCTGCCTCTGCCTCTGCCTCTGCCTGCGCCCCTCCTGAGGGCTGGGTTTAAAGACATGAGTTTCTCTATAGACTTGATACTTGATGTATAGATCAGGCTGGCCTTGAACTCAAGACGTACCCCAGCCTCTGCCTCCCAAATATGCCAGCAGGCTCAGCACTGGCTAGTTTCTCTTAAAGTCATACTTGTGGCTCCCTGGTTTGTTAAAGAACAGGGTATTTAATGACCCAGAGATGACATATACTTGTTCAGATTTAACATACGAAGTCACCCTCACTTGTGTTCTCCATGTCCCCTCTACAGCTGCCTTTCTGCTTTCCTCAGCCAAAGCCTTGCTATTCTGAAAAAGACTCTGTTAAAGCTGCTAGGACTGTACACTGTGCTTGATATAGTGAGTAGCAGAAGCAATAACTTAGTGTGTCCACTGGGAAAGAAGGGTGTCAAGTACACGCATCAGATCTGTAACTCCAGACTACTAAGAAGGATAGGCTACTCCGTAAAACAAGTATGGACACTTGGCCACTGCAAAGAAATGACTTGCCCTTGCTTTCCTGCAGGAAACCGTCCACTCCCAGTCAAACAGGCTTTTGTAGTGGACACGTCTGAAACTCCTTTACCACCACTGCTCTCTGCTTGTCTCTAGGGTTCTGGGTACACTGCAACGACTCCAAGCTAAGCATGTGCACTATGGAAGAAGTGCTCAGGGCCCAGGCTTATATCTTATTCTATACCCAGCGAGTGACTGAGAACGGACATTCGAGACTCTTGCCTCCTGAGCTCCTGTCCAACAGCCAGCAGCACCCCAGTGAAGAAACGGACACCTCTTCTAATGAAGTCCTCAGCTGATCCAGACCGTGGGCTCTCGTTATTTGTATATATACTTTTTAAATGGGCTGACCTACGATGCTGGGCTTCATTGTTTTTATTCTGTAATTATGATCAGTGCCTGCTGTTTACACATTGTGTATTTAACTACAAAGTTTTTCTTTTTTTACAGAGACAAACTATAAATATATGTATATCAACTATAGGCCAACTAAAACTTTTTTCAAATATTTGAGTTTTATACTTTTAGTGTTTACCTCAATATTATTACCTCTTATATTTTGATGTCTTAATTGCCTCAAATCATGAATTTGTGCAATCTACTAAAGAAATTCAGGTGGCATCCTTTTATATCTATTGTTACTTATTTATCTTTTGTAGCTGTTTTCTATACAGATTCTAACTACATGGGAAGGAGATGCTCTTCACAAATTGTCTTACTAAGAAAAGAATGCCATTGGTCTAACGACTCCCGTTCTGCGCCTTGGAGAATAGATTGGAAGTGAAATACTACAGTAGTTCTGGTTGTTCCCGAGGCTGCATCCTCCCACAGGGATCAGAACAGATCTAATGCAGATCCTGACCTTTCACTACAAAATGTATTGCTTCCATAACTGTCCTTTATTGAGCACAAATTTAAACTGAAAATGGCAGATTTACAATACTTCAGTGAACTTTGAAACTATGGGCAATGAAAAAATAGTTCCAATAAAGCAGTCACAAAATTTTGAACTTAGCAAACCAGTATATTATGATATACAAATGTAGTTTATCTTGAGAGTGAATTTTTATGTTTAATTATTTTAGATCACTTAAGTCCTTGAGTTTTTTTTTTTTTTTTTTTTAGTTGAAAGGAATATAGTAGGACAAAATGCATAGAGACAGATGTATAAGGCAGAGAAGACACTGGGTCAAGCATGGTACCTGGGGTATTACATCTAAGATCTCATTTTTCTTTAAGTAACTTGAGCCTGACTCTAGCAAAGATTATGTGACCACTGGGAACTTCTCAGGGCCCTGGCCCCTCTTTAAAAACTCTGCAAGTGACCTAAACTGAGAGATTTCTTCTGCTTTGTACTAAAGAAAGCTTCCCAGGTTTTATGGGAACCCGGCTGCTGCAGTGCAAAGCCACCCCCGCCACCACCCCCCTAACCTGCTCAGAAAGGGGGCTCCACCAGCCTACTGATCCCAAATTCCCTGTCAGCCCCTGGGAGACCTTTTGTCTCCTCTTGCTAAATAAAGTGACAGCTTACTTCTAAGCCAGGCAGAGTTAGCTGTCTTTAGCACAGACTTCTGAAAGGAGTGGCACCTGGGGCAGCTTGTAACAAAACTGCAACAAAAAAGGCGTCAGCGTGCTGGAGCATACGGAGAATACTGGGTCTGAAAATGCCTTAACAGTGTGCTAACAGGATGCACACTGTTACATCAACCGTTAAATGTACCTCATTAAAGATTTATGTGAAAGGTACCGAGTCGAACCTTTGATTTCACGAATGGTTTTTTGAATCGATACATTGTAGCACCTTATTTTTACTGCTGTTTAAAAGAGAGAAAAGCGTGAAACCAGCACACAGCAGACTGTTGTACTTACATGATTTTTGTTGTGAATCTAAAACTGCATTGAAGAAAACAAAACCCAAATGATGAAAAGAAACCTGTTTTCTTATTAAATACCTCAGTTGTACCATGGACATCTATATTCTTAAGTTGTTCTAACCAAAACCAACAGTGTGGATTGTAAAATAATTTACTAAAGGCTCTATTGTTAAACATCACAGGAAGACTTGGTTCCAGGAAGAGATACATCACGAAATGTAACAATGATTTTAGGGGATACATAGCTAGTAAGCAAACAATACATTCCCCTGTGTGTTGGTTTTGGCTTTCCTTTATAAATGCTCCCAACAGTGCTGAGATAAGTTTGGACCTTACAAAGAGGAGACTGCTAAAAAGGTCTTAGAAAACTCTAAAGCTCTTTGGTTAGGGGTCAGTTTTTAACATCCTGGGCTTAGATATCAAGGAACATGAATCCAGAGCCCCAGGAGCCAGCTGGAGAGCCTCATGAATGTGTGTTGAAAACCGATGTCATACTCAAAGGCAGCAGTGTGACTACCAGCGCCATAAAGACCACTCATACCGCCCAAAGTAACCTTTACTTAAAACTATTCACGCAGCACACAATCCAGGTCTGTTAAGTCTGCCTCCTCTTCAGAAACAATGTCAAGCAAAATAAGAATTATATAGCATCCCAGAGGCAATACAGCACCATTGTGCTAAGGCATACACAAATTAAGGCTTTACCCGGGCAAGGAGAAATGATGGAACATTTTTAGCAAACCACAAAGATTTTAAGCAGCTAAATTATTGGGCCCAGTCAAAACAAGTTAAATATGTGTCTTTACATTCAAATTAACAAAGCAAACCTCATTTCCTCAAGTAATCGGATGCTGGGATCTCTAACTTGTTGGAGGCCATGGCTGTGAATGTTGAGTACTTGGCTCACGAAGGATAAAACCCAATCCCAAGATGACTTTTCTAATTAGGACAAGATTCAATATTTTGCTTGTGGCTTTAATGTTGATTTGGTTTTCTAATGTGGAATACATATATGGGTTAAGGGATATTTACTACATCAAGGTTTTCCAGTTGGCACAATGTTTCCTCCCACGATGCTTAAATCAGTACATCTTCCTATGAGAGGTGGGGGAGACATTTTAAATATGCTTCTACAAAACACATTCCTCAACTGCACTCATTCCTGCCTGCTTCATACACATGAAGACCTTGTAGCCACCATGCCTGAAGAGAATCTGCGGTATCTGCTGTATGCACAGTCAGATAACACCATCCACACTCAAGCTGCTTTCTGTTTAGAATTACAATCGTAGACATTAAAATGTGGCTCTCAGATCTGAAAATGTCTTTATTTTTTAGAAAATGGATTCCAGGAAGGTTAAAAAGCAATACCAGAGGGCATAGGTGCAGAACTGGATGTATGTAGTCATTCAAAGCATCCAAGTAAGAATATGGCAATATAAATATCCAAAAAGCATCTCTTAGGTCTTCAAAACAAAACGTTTAAGTAATTCCTAACTAGTGAGCAGTACAGCATTTCCTAGACGGGAGAAACAGTTAACAGTAAAGTCTTGAAAGCCTTTTCCTTGGTTAATTACATGTAGACAGTTTGGCTTTGATCAAACTCCTTTAAACATGGATAACGGCATTACACAGGTCCACTGTTAAAACAGACATGTTGCAAATTACTTGTGGTATAATGTGTTCCAACAAAGCTTAGAAAATAAAGACGTTGAGTTGGCTTTGGACTAAGTTTTAATAGTCATCTCCTCTGCTGACAACTTCTTTACAGGTTGGGCGCAGCAGTATGGTATGTTCAAACTGTGCTGTGTATGATCCTTTAATGTCACAGAGTGGTGGATATGGATCTACAATGCCCAAGTCACACAGGTTCTTCAGAGCCATTAAGTATTTACTTTCTCCCAAGCGATCCAGCCACCTTCGGCAGAAGGCAAGGGTACCAAAGTTTTCATTGATGACATTCAACAAGTGTTTTGTTCTTGGAAGCCTAAAAGGAGAAAAGTGAAGACAGTTGGCGAAAGAGTTAACTAACCAATCTACCCATTATAAAAAATCCATGCTGTATCTGCACCTGGAGTCTGAGCTTGAAGCATGTATTGTTCTTTCACTAACAGTAAGGGGTATGCAATGGCTGGAAGACATGGCTGTGGAGCATGAAGATCACCTTATGTGTGCTAAGTTCCTAGACAGAGAACAAGTTCACAGGGGACGACAACCTGTGAAAGCATGAATCCTACCTATAGTCAACCTCTGTAAAGAGTGAAAAACACAAAGTCAACTGGGATAGGTCACTACCAACAAGAAAAGCATTATGATCCCAAACCTAGGACTGCCAGGAAGTAAGGGCATCATCATCAGAGACTGGGTTTGGACTCCTCTCTCCACCATTTAAGCCAGGGTAAAGATACCGGGGCCATCTGTCTGCTGTGCTACAGACACCGACTAAATCACTGCTCAGACGGCAGACTCGTGACATCACAGACGCGCCGCCTGACAGACAGGCTGGAAGAAGATGCTCATGAGTTAAGTCCTCACCTTATTGGCACGTGTCCCACATCAAAATTTTTCATGTAGTGTGAACATTCCATATCGTCATGAACCACGCCCTTCCCTGTGCTACCAAAGGTCTCAATGGCATACACCTCTCCTTCCTAAAAAAAAAAAAAAAAAAAAAAAGAACGAAAACACACACATGAGAACTAATCAATTTCCCATGAAATAAAGCAGCAGTAACATTAAACATACTTCCTGTCTCCTCAGCACCTCTGACCATCAGATAGCCCTAATCAAATACAGACTTTATATAGGTGGATCCTAGTTCATCTATACCCCAATGTTTCCTAAGACACCAGCACTGAGGACATTCTTAATAAATCCCTATGCTCAGTAAATACCACACTGACCCCATTTTCATAAGCACAGCAAACCGAATATGAATTATAAGCTTATTTTGTTCAGTATTCATTTAGATGAGAGTTAGTTTAGAACAAAGTGTCATGGCTTTTCACAGAAGTCTAAGAGATGGACTGGGGTGGAGGGCGGACAGTGACAGTGACACCTTCTAGCACGAACAATGCCCTTGTTAGCAAGGGGTTACTCACATACCTCCATCCTTGTAGCTTCCCCTCCTTTCACAATGGGCACTGTTTTTCCAGCATGAATTCTATATGGCCCAATTGAATGTCCATTTAAGTTACGTATGGGTTTCACTGTCATAATAAAGAAGTAATTATTGTTAAGGATCTCTCAAGGATAAGCATTTAAATTTTACCCTTTGGTACAGACTGAGTGTTTATCCAAAAGAAGACACTAAGAGTGGTGGCACACATTTTTAAATCCCAGTACTTGGGAGGCAGAGGCAGGTGAATCTCAAAAATCAAATCTAGCTAAATCAAAGCTAGCCTAGTCTACCCCTATTGAGTTCTAGGCTACCCAGGGCTACACAGTGAGTCCCTATTCTAGAAAGAAATGAAGGGGAGGCGGGAAGGAAAAGTAGTTTAAGTGTGAAAGAAGGCTGGAGAGGAGGCAACTGTTTTAAGCCCAGCACCCACACCAGGTGGCTCACAACCAGCCCCAGAGGATTCAATGCCTGCCGGCCTCCACACACACCTGTGTTCATTTGCACACACCTACCGTCTCACACGTGTCATTTTCAAATTACCAAAGAGAACATTAAGGGAGGAATGGAAGGAAAAATAGTAAGTGATAGATACCATATGGAAATAAGAACAACCTTAAGGACAAAAACTATGGCTCTAAACCTAAAGATAATGTGAAGGGTGAGGGCACCGTCAAACAAACCTTAGATGTAGATTTTACTATTTCAAATGCTACAAAAACAGACTCTAAACTCAATTTTCTGCAACCAATGAGTAAGTCACACAATAGAACATTACTCAAAAATTGAAACAAAGCAAGACATAGTTTAAAAAGTGGAATGAGCAATAATGAATGTTTAAGACTTCAGAGACAGACATCTTACATGTTTCCATGTGTGCACTGGTGCAAACCTGATGCACAACTGCTACTTAAGAGTATGTGATTGGGGGGTTGGGGATTTAGCTCAGTGGTAGAGCGCTTGCCTAGGAAGCACAAGGTCCTGGGTTCAGTTCCCAGCTCCGAAAAAAAGAACCAAAAAAAAGAGTATGTGATTGGGGGCTGGAGAGATGGCTCAGTGGTTGAGAGCACTGACTGCTCTTCCAGAGGTCCTGAGTTCAAATCCCAGCAACCACATGGTGGCTTGCAACCATCTATAATGAGATCTGATGCCCTCTGAAGATAGCTACAGTATATTTACATACATAAAACCAATAAATCTTTAAGAGAAGCAAATGCCAACACTTTAGCACTCGTGACTCTGGCTCACTAGAGACTGCTGCTGCAACAGGAGCGGGTAGAGGGGACTGGTATGGCATGCTCTCTAAACGTCCTGTTTGGAAGGTGGCCCCAGTGCAGTGAAGTGAGGAGGTAGAACAGTGGCTCCTGCTGTTTTGACAGGTGCGAGTAAGGAGCAAAAATTAAGCCCCGGGCTGGAAAGCTCTCTCAAGAGATGATGTTACCCAACTTCAACTGAAAAGTTAAATTTTATACTTTGTGTATTTCAATGTTAATTATGTTCCACAATATTAAAAGGCTTAGAAAATCTAGCTCTGTAGAATTTGATACTATAGAATATTAGTAAGAAGCCACCTTTCAAGAGCAAAATTACATATCAAGATTTTAAAAAGCTAAAAAATTAACAATGAAATCATGACAAGTTTAGTGGGATAACAAGAGAAAAATATTAGATTTTTTAATAAAACTACTTATCAGCTAAATGTGTATTAAAATTTATACAGCATTACTCTAAGACTTAGCCAAGTTCGATCTCAGTACCACAGGCACCAGGCCAGGGGCAAATACTCAGGAGGCAGAGGCAGCATCAACTGGTCTTCCTCAGCGCTGGGGAAACATTAAGTCTCTGTGACAGGAAAGGTTCTTTTTAACTCTTATTCACTTGGCCTTAATACGACTTGGTTACTTTCTCCATTTTGTTGTGCAAGCACTGTCTTCTTCAGTCTACTCCTCAGTCTCCCCCAACTTTAGGACGTTTAGAACAGCATTAGGGGGAAGGAGGAATGTGGCTAGCAGATGGTCAGACAGACTGGGGTTGAGGACTACAAGGACAGCAAAAGCACCAGAAAGCACCAAGTGACCCCAGGAAAAAACCTCAAACAGCGCAGCTGAAAGAGACTAAAGGGCAGACTAGGAGTTAAATGGCCTCCAAATTCGGAACTTGGTTCAGAAGAAACAAGTAGGAGAATCACCAGTGAGACTCTGGCCCCTCTCATCCTCAGTGTCCCAGAGCGCTGAGGTCAAGTTCAGATGCCATGGGGTCCCAGAGAGCTCCTGCGGTGCCCCTCCACACTCTGCAGCTGACCCAAAGACCTGTGTCAAGGACTTACCTTGGTAGGTCTTCCCATCTATTTCCACTTCATAGGACTCCATAACTTCTTGAATGGCCTCGCCGACATCACAGAGACGGACGTCAATCCCCGCACACTAAAACCAATATAAAAACCAATACATTTAAAGTGTGCACTTAATGCTTTCCAGTAAAGGACAATCAGAAAAGCTAGTCTGCATATACTACATATATAAAATATCATGAAATGGATGTTAAACACAAGATTAGACCCAAATTTTCTTTCCCTGTAAGAAGTTACAGGTGTGGTTTATTAAATGTAAGGAAACAATAAACTATAGTGGGTGGTGACGGTTGGAAAGACGGCTCAGCAGGTAACAGTCTACTCCTACTGCAGAGGAAGCCTTGCTATGAACGAAGAAGCCACATGACACTAACAACTCTACTCCAGTCCAGAGGATGTGATGCCCTCATCCAGCCTCCAAGGGCACTGCACACCTGGGGTGTACTCAATGCAGGAAAAGCCCACCACACACATACAAATACCTGTAAGCATTTATACTCAGGAACACCAGCAATCGCTGCATAGACAAAAAGGCGCTGGTACAATCTGATGTAGTTGCGGGACTCTTGGAGTCTGTCATCCTAAAACCCTGGGGAAATCAATCCTGACCTTATGTAACAATTATGATACTGATTCTCAGTAGCACTGCTCAACCCCAGAGGGATAAACAACGTAAGGCAGACATAGTGATGTATGCCTGGAGTTCTATACACTCAGAAGATGGAAGGAGAAAGAAAGCCTGAGTTAGAGGCAGCCAACGCAACATAATCTGTCTGTCTCTCTCTCTCTCTCACACACACACCACACACACACACACACACACACACGCTCTCTCACTCTCTCTCTCCTCCACTCCCCTAATCTCAATCTCAATATCTCTCTCTCTCTCTCTCTCTCTCTCTCTCTCTCTCTCTCTCGGAATACAAGGGCAGTTCTGCAAATAGAACATCAATATAAACACATCATGAGAGAACGACATATAATTCAATTGGATATACATTTGGAATAGAATTTTTGATATAAAGACAATTAAGAATAGAAAGGCTACCCTCAAAAGAAAAGCCACAGAAAAAGCCTACAACAAATATGGCTGCCGAAACATTTCCTCTAAGGTAAGAAACAAGCTAAAGGAGGACTCTTGGTTTTATTTAACACATGACTGAATGTTCTATCCAGAACAATTAAGCAAGAAAACAAAATAAACAATTGCAAACAAATAGTAAAGTGAGGAAAAAAAATCTCTCAAGCGGGTTGATAATTGCAGGTGATCTCTAACGATTACACAACAGGGGTTTTTTTTTTGGACCCTCCCAGTGCTGAGACCCTTCACTACCGTTCCTCAGCGTGGTGATCCCCAACCTAGCATTGCTCTCATTGCTACTGTTAGGAAGCATAATGTAAAATCAGATATGTAACCCTGTCAAAGTGTCACTGAACCCCCAAAGGTACCCAAAGTCACAAGCTGAGACCCACTGGCTAGAACCACACCCAGCAGTTCAGAGCCCTGAGCCAAATGCAGGTTAAAGCACAGACTTGGCTCCCAGCACCCAAGGTGGCTAACAACCACATTAATCCAGTTCCAGGGATCTAATCTCTTGTTGGCCTCTGAGGGCACTCACTGTACATATGTGGGACACATACATACATGTGGCAAAATACCCATCCATACCCCAACCCCCAATCTAAAGTGACCCACAATTAAAAAACTCTCACAGCAAACAGACAAAAGCCTCATGAAACTGGATCTGACAGCGATTGCTTACATATCAAAGGCAACAAAAGAAAAAACCAAAATTGTACTTCATATAACTACAACATTCTGTGTACCAAACAGTATCAACATAATAAAGTCAACCTTAGAAAATATTGGCACATCACATGTAGGATATAGGACTGAGACCCATAATATAAAGAGAACTCTGGAAACTCAGCAATGAAACAACCAAGGAGTTGGTGTGCATATGTCAACAAATGCACATGAGGGTAAACTAACATAGAAAAGAAACAAAACCTAACTACTAGGGGGATAAGGAAGGACGGAAACACAACTGACGCACGAGTTAATACCCTTTCAAAGAGAACACAGGCAACTGCTGTACAGGAATTTAGTGCAGAAACAGGTTTACTGTGGCAAGAGATCACATCCAAAGACCTTGAGGTCTGTGTGATCCAGCTGGAATGCAGACACACCACACACCTTTAATCCTCCTGACTGAACAGACATTCCCTTAGTCCCAAAAAGTGAGGGAAAGTTAGTTTGTAAAAGGAAGCTTCAAAGTGGTATCCAGTTGACAGACAAAGTGATAAATCAATAAAAGATCAGTCAGAATAAGATATGCCCGACTCTCATGAGGAACGGACAGGGAAGCTACTTAAGGGAGGGAAGGAGAGGAAGAGAGCGGGGAGGGAGGGAAGGAGAATGAGGAAGAGAGAGAGGGAGGGAGGGAAAGGGGGGAAGAGAGGGAGAGAGACTGTGTGTGTGTGTGTCAGTTTTCCTGGGACAGGTGTACAGAGAGGTTGAGAGAACAAGCTAGTCACAGATGACGAGAGAATGAGCCAGGTAACATGGAGTTGGAAGATCAAAACACGGCTGGAGTTAGTGTGAGGCCAAGCACAGCATTCAGAGATGCTGGGTAATTGCTCAGCTGGGAGAGGAGTTTGAGGCAGAGCAGCTGAGTTGAACCAGCCAGCCAGAGTTCAGAAAGAGCTAGAAGGGGTGAGCTTATTTAGATGGAAGTCTCAGAAGCTGGAAACATTCTGGGTTTACATTAGATGGTACAAAGGCTAGAAGCTTCCAGGACTAGGGAGACAGTAAACCTCCAAAAATTCCTTTACAAACTGATTTTCTAACTCTAAGTGGATCTTTCATTTTTGGTGGTAGATAAACGGTCAATAATAGCTAAAGTATAAACTTCAGTGGGAAGCCCTATGGCATCCTTTCTGAGTGGTTAGTAAACTGCACAGAACTTAGTCAAGCTGCAAGTCTTTGGGTCTGCTTAACTTTTATTTGCAACTTTTTAAAAAATAACATTTAACAAAACCAAACCAAACCAAAGGTACTGAATAGGTAACAGGCAAACGCACAATGAATTATTAGCACACGAAAAGCCACTCCTCACACCAGGGGACTGCAAGTCACAATTACAGAGACACTGTCTCACACCTATCAGGATGACTAGACCAAGTGAGTGGTACAGAGCAAGTGTTAGGACTGTCCTGCGCTGCTGGGGGAATGACTAAGTGTGGCAGCTCTCTATGAATACACAAGCAATGCAGGATGGGAGCTTCTATGGAGTATGTATGCACACTAAGACGCAAACTGTGTGAGGGAAAGGCCAGTGCTTCAGGGCCCAGCACAGACACTTGGGAGGGCAGTGAAAATTCTGCAAAACTCACAGAATGTATAACTAGAGTGAACCCTAATGCAGACTGTGGACTTCAATGCTGTGATGTGCCAACGCTTATCAAACGACTCTGAAAAATGCACTTTGTTGGAGATATCGGCAGTAGACATGTTTGTCAACAGAGTTTATATATGGGGAATTTCCCTGTCTTCTGCTCAGTTCTGCTGTGCGCATAAAACTGTTCTAAAAACAAACTAGCAACAAAAAAGGTAACAATAATAAAAATAAACAGCCAATTTCACAGGCAAAAAGAGATTCAAACCCTTATGTAACTACATCTGTTAGAACTGCTGGTACAGGGCTGGAGAGATAGTGCGGTGGTTAAGAGCACTGACTGCTCTTCCAGAGGTCCTGAGTTCAATTCCCAGCAACCATATGGTGGCTCACAACCATCTGTAATGGGATCTGATGCCCTCTTCTGGTGTGTCTGAGGACAGCTACAGTGTACTTATATACATAAAATAAATAAACGCATATTAAAAAAAAAACAAAAACTGCTGGTACAGTATGCTACTATGTTCACCTACGATCCCAAGGCCAATGAATAATATATCACAGACATCAAGACAATCTATGAGGACACTCAAAATTATGTTGCTAAATGGTGCTTATAGTACACATACCTTTATTCCAGTATTGGTGGCATCTTTTACAGCTTTTAATAATATGTCATATTTGGGATTAAAAGTAACAGTAAAAGCACAATCAATTATTCTACCTGAAAGAGAAAAAATTTACCTTTAAGTTTACTTAGCTGTTAAATGATTTATTTCCTTTACAGAACTTCCTACTAACCTTTCTAGTTAAAAGAACTATGGGCTCAAAGGAAGGCAGTATTCCAAATCCCAGAAATTATTCAGAATCAAAAAGGCCAAAAGTAGCAGCTACTCAATGACTCAGAATAAACTTGTACTATGAGTTACTACACACAGCTCAATTCCGCACGTCACAGACAAGCCAATAAACAGAAATGAAAGCAGCAGCATGAGCGGAGGACAGAAATGAAAGCAGCAGCATGAGCGGAGGACAGAAATGAAAGCAGCGGCATGAGCGGAGGACAGAAATGAAAGCAGCGGCATGAGCGGAGGAAACCCACAGCCTCAAAACCCTCCACAGCGTCACGAATCCAGTGCTTAATCTACACTCACTTTCTTGCCTGTTAAGTAAGAGTCTCGAGATACTTTTGATATTAGTTTAAGGGAATTTAGATCAAACAGCTCTACAAATACAATCTTGTCCTTTAAAGTCTCATGTATCCCAGCAGCCTGGCCTCAAATCGCTAGTAGCCTAGGACGACCCTGACTCATGCCCATTTCCTTCCTAAAAGACAGTGCTTCCCTGTGCAGCTCTGGCTGACCTGTAATGTGCTCTGGAGATCAGATAGGCCTTGACCTCACAGTGGACACCACCAAACCTGTACCCCTTTAAAAAAAAGAGAGAGAGAGAGAGAGCCATGGTTTCCCCATGTGGCCTGGCTACTCTAGAATTCTATGTGGATCAGACAGGACTCAAGCTCAGACATCTTTGCCAACTTAGGAAAGTGCTGGGATTAAAGGGACCAAGCCACCATGCCTGGCTTCCAGCTCCTCACCACCAAGTGCAATACTGGACACTGAGCTATATACCTCGCCCTGGTCAAAAATTCTGTATTTGAATATATTGTGTATAAAACAATGTCCTGAATGGGAAAATGTGTACAACATATGAAAACGATGGGACTTCCCCAGACTCACCACTTATATGCGTTCCAAAGTCGATCTTACAGATGTCGTCGTACTGTAAGACTGTCGTGTCACCAGCATTGGGAGTGTAATGTGCAGCACAGTTGTTGAGAGAACACCCAGTGGGAAAGGCCAGGCCTGCATTTAACCCATTCTCCTTTATGAGCTTTCGGGAACAGTCTTCCAACTTCTCACTGAAAGACAGGATTGGTTTGCAGATTCATACCTTACACCTGGACTTTCTGAGAGTGAACAACTAATTGTGCAATGCGGAGCTCACCCTAGAGACAAGGAGATGTCTGCCACCCCAAGCTCGGGGAATCCCTACTCTGAACTTCAGTTACAAACAAATCTCCAAGTTTCAACGTACACCAGATCTGAGCTGCCACAAACTGCACGCCTTGTACACATGTGTACACACACATTTTCACTGTAAGTGCCTGGGTGCGCATGTGCTGCCTGCATGTATGTCTATGTACCAGCTGCATGCCTGGTGCTGAAAGAGGCCAGAAAAAGCATGAGGTCCCCTCTACGGAGTTACGACATGTGTGAGCTGCCAGGTGGCACTGGAAATTTTACCCAGGCCATATCGAAGACAAGCCAGTGCTCTCTTAACCACTGAGCCATTTCTCCAGTCTCATAGTGTGCATTTTAAAAATTATTTAAATAAGAATTATCTTCTCTGCTAATCATTTAATAAGGTAAGAAGAAGAATTTTACTCATTTCCTCACTACATTACATTTTGCGTCTACACAGTTTCTGGGCTGGAGAAATGGCTCAGTGGTTTAGAGCACTGACTGCTCTTCCAAAACTGCTGAGTTCAATTCCCAGCAACCACGTGGTGGCTCACAACCATCTGTAATGAAACCTGATGCCCTCTTCTGGTGTGTCTGACGACAGTGACAGTGTACTCATACACATAAAACAAATAAAATCTTTTAAAAAAGAATTTCTACTTCTTAATATGGATTACTAGTAGTAAATAAATGATTTCCAGAGAGAAAATTAGTCACTACTGTATAGAAGCACATCCAAATAGAAATGTACACCAAACATGGCTTGTGTGCAAATGTATGTGTGCTTCACGGTTCTCCTTGTAAGAGAGCAAAACTGAGGAGATACAGAATCTCTACCTAAGATAAAGATTTTAATAGCAAAAGACTAATAACAGTCAATTTTAACTAGGAAGACAGTCAGGACTAAAATGAACACCTTCCCTGACTCCTTAAAAAGACAGGGTCCACTAAATAGCCCTGGCTGGCAGGAATTCTCCATGTGACCCAGACTGACCTCCAACTCAGAGGCCCACCCTACTGTAGGAGTAAAGTTGTGGCCCACCAAGCCTAGTCCAAACTCCTCTTTTTAATGCTTTGCGGCATGTGCTCCTCTTACCATATTTCTATCATTGTCATCCCAGGCTTGATCCAGCTCATGACGTATTTCCTAACTTGCCGGTGTGCTTCGGCAGCTTCTCGGAAGTCGTTCCAAATCTCCTCACTAGCCTGGTCTAGCGCCTTTTTCTCTTCACTTGTGGTTCTCCAAGCAGCTGTCCGCCTTTGGAATAGGCACAGCATAGTATGAGTCATTTACGAAACTTCACAAGAATAGAGAAATTAAAAAATATGCCAAGCAATGTAAAGCATTTCAAATATTCTCGGTTTTTATATATTTACAAAATTTTTAAATATTCAAAGCCACATGCTTACAATTAATCCACTTACATGGAGCCTGTCTAAGATTTTTACAGGAAACAAAACCCTCATGTTCAGGTTTCATTCCTAACCAGAAGGACTAATAATTTTTTACTAACAAAAAATGGCAAAGAGAACCAGAAATATGAGAATTCAGAAATGAAGCAGGTGTTGTCTGTAGGTGAGGTCTTCCTTGATTGCACGTGAGGAACACCTACATAAGCCATCACAGGAGTCCAGAAACCAACAGTGAAACAGCACCTTCCCATGTCCCCTGGAAACTGCTCCCAGAAACCTCTAACCCTCTATTCTGTGGGCAACAAGACTGCCTGCCCTGGTATCAAATGCTGTTACACTTATGTAGAAACCATACACAAACCCTCCCCAGACTCTTTAAAACTCCTAACACAAGGTAAATGCTGCCTCGGGCTGAAGCTGTATTGTTTTAGAAAGTCTAAACTATTTATAAAATATTGTCTGCACAAGTCAAGTGTGGGGCCCATAACTATGCCTAAAATCCCAGCCCTTAGGAGGCCGAGGCAGAAGATTACCACAAATCTGACACCAGTCAGGGATACTAGGTGAGTTTCAGGTTAGGCCTGAGGTACACGGTAAGATCCCATCTCAAACAAACAAACAAAAAAAAGTCAAAACAAAGTAAAAGAACCAAAAAACCTCCCACACAAAACTAAACATACAAACCCCCCCTAAGTCTGCATCTAGTCAGTGAGATTCATTTTGGGGTGGGTGGGGGGCTGGGGGTCGTCGCTCTCGAAACTCTAGCTTTGTGTAGGTTTTCTGGGCCTTTGCTGCCTCCAGTCAAGGATTCTCCCCTCTTTTGAGGGCCTGTGATCTACCCTGACGACTGGCCTCTTGATTCTCTGAGTCCTCCCACACTGCAGTGCTCTAGGGGTTTGTACGCATGCCCGATCCAAGACTAAGCCACGACTAAGCAGCATGTTTTCAAAAGCATTAACTATTTCAGGATGAATTAGTTTTAGAAATTTGCTATAATCTTCCCTTATTCTTTATTGTTGTCATGACAGGCTATCACTATGTAGCTAGCCCTGGCTATTCTGAAACTCACTGTATAGACCACGCTGGCCTTGAACTCAGATCTACCTCCCTTGCCCCTCAAGTGCTGGGAATAAAGCCATTTTCCACTATACCTAGCTTACTTTCATTCTTTTTTTCTTTTAAATTTTATATTTATGAGTGTTTTGGCTGCATGCATGTTTCTGTACCTCCTGTGTGCCTGGTCTGGTAACCAGAAGCCAAAAAATGGTGTGAGATCCTCTGGAACTGGAGTTACAGACAGCTGTAAGGTGCCATGTGGGCGCTGAGAGTTAAACCTGGGTCCCAGGGAAGAGCCAGAGTGCTTTTGAGCATGAGGCGTCTCTCCCTCTAGTTCTAGACTCTCACACTGCACAGAACGTGTGCACCTCAGTGGCACTAGCTCACTCAAGTGACAAGTTACTCCTTCAAGGACTTACATGTTTCTGTCCCAACTAGTGACTCCCAGACCAGTCTGCAGATAAATCCACCCTGGTGCCGCTTTCTGACTGAGACTGTGCTGCGACCTAGCTATACATATTTGTTTACATATAGTCTACAGCTTACCTGGGTGTGGAGTGTGTGCATGTGTGGGGTCGGAGGTCAACATCAGGCATCTTCCTCTACCTATGGCTCTCTTAGCTTTTGAGACAGGGTTTCTCACTAGAACTGAAGCTTAGAAACTGAGAACGACTACTAGCCCTGGGGATCAGAACATTGGAATTACAGGTGTATGCCACATCTGACTTCTTATGTAGTACTAGGGATCCACACTCAAGCCCTCATGACGTGGGTCTCACTCAAGGGCCTTGCATGTACTAGGAAAGAACATTTCCTGAGCAACGCGGCCAGTCCTCCAGATTCTTTCATCATATAAAACTACTAACACTCCAGGCCAAATACCGCATGGCCCATCACAGGTCACACAACCGCTCTCAAGCATTGGACTTTAGTCAGCACCACCTCAAGGTGCTCTGGCTCCTCATTGCAGTGCCCAGCCTGCTGCTGCTGCCGCCGCCGCCAATCAGCACCCAGGGCCTCAAACTTCCTACGAAGGCCAAAGGAAATGGCCTGCTTGACAAAACAATACTGCACTCGAGCTCGACAGAAACTTCTTAGGCTTATCTTTCTGTTTGGAAACATATGCTATCTACTGGTGTGACCAAATAAAACAGTAAATGAAATCAGGTTTAATTTATCAGAGCAGCATAAGAGTACCTTAAAAACCTTACTAGAGATAATTACAGTATATAATTCATCTTTGACATTTCCTCAATTTCTTCTCCTCATCTCTCACCTGTCAAGTACAGCTATGTCCAGTTTTAACCATGGGGAGTGGGGGTGGGGACCCAGGGACTTATGCATGGAGGGCAGGCATTCCACCAACTGAGCTACATCCACCCTAACAGTGGACATAGTGGGTGGGAAATAAAAGTAAAAATCAAAAGACTAAAGGTGAAAACAAAACAAAAGAACTGGAACAACAAACGAACAAACACAGAGGGGTTACTGGCATAGTCCTGTCATCCCAGCAAAGGCAGAAGAGCTCTGTGAGTTTAAGGCCAGCCTGAATTAAACAGTTCTACCACGGCTTGAACTATACAGTAAGACCCTGCGTCCCAAATAAACAAAGTAAGTAAATAAATATCAAATAAAATAAAAGACCAGGGGCTGGGGATTTAGCTCAGTGGTAGAGCGCTTACCTAGGAAGCGCAAGGCCCTGGGTTCGGTCCCCAGCTCCGAAAAAAAGAACCAAAAAAAATAAATAAATAAAATAAAATAAAATAAAATAAAATACCAAAGATGTCTGAATACCAATTTGAAGAAGTCATATTTTGTTATTGTTGTTTGAAACTCACTCTGTAGACCAGCTGGCCTCGAACTCAAAGATCCACCTGCCTCTGTCCTCTACGTGGTGGGATTAAAACTATGAGTACCACGTGTGGCATTATTTTTGAACCCAGTACATGGAAACTTAAAAGCCAATCATTTGCATTTTAAGGCACTATGTATGTCACAAATGCCTTTAACCTCAAAATAATAAAGTATGAAGGGAAGTAAAATCCCCATCTCTGAGAATCAGTCAAGAGTAAACCACAGTTTACATCTTCAACTAGGAATAATGTATAAGTGAGTCCTGTTGGGTAAGAAGACTCATCTTCTGGGGAAATATTAATGTCAAGGGGATGTTTACTCTGTACTTTGTAATGAAGCTGACTGACAGAACACAAGCACACGGGGTGTTAGGATAACTCAGAGGGAGTGGCTGGAGTACAAGGGTGTGCCTAGGATTCCAAAAGACCCAGACTGCCTGGGAGCTACAAAAAGGAAACATTATCTTAACAAAACCTGCCCAGCATTATGGCACACATTCATTGATAAACACAGGCAGGCGGATTTCTCAGTGAGTTTGAGATCAGTCTGCCCTATTTAGTGAATTATGGAAGGACAAGCTACAGCACAGTGAGGTCCCCAAAGCAACAGACAACAGAGGGGGAGGGAGAAAATAGAGATGCTATGCCCAGCAGGTAAAGCGCTTACTATGGAAGCATCAGACCTGAGCTTGGATCCCCAGCACTGACTGAAAAGCCCAGTGTGGGGATGGACGCGCACCTGCCACCTCAACAGCGAGGTACAGGGCTGGCTGGCAAACTCCAGTCAGTGAGAATGACCCTATCTCCAGAATAAAGCAGAAAGCCAAGGAGGAAGACACCGGACATTGACCTTTGGTCTCCACACATACAAACCGGTTTACATGTGCATATACACATTCAGACAATGAATGGGGAGGGTGGGTGGAATGGGGGTGTCACTAAGTGCTCAGACAGGGTGAGACTGACAAGCCAGCTTGACAACACTTAAGCGGACTTGTAGTGTGATGTGGCCTAAATGATTGATCTGGCCCTAGGTTTGTGTACTCCAAACATAGCCTAAACTCATTTATACCTAATTACAGATTATAGACATAACCAAAGTTTACTAGCGCAAGGGAAAACAGGAGTCTTAAAACTAATTTGTTAATTTGTTAAAGGAGTAAAATGGGGGAAAACAGAAAGGGAAAGGATTCTAAATACACACTATACATTTACATAATATGGGGAGGTCACTGACAGTTTCCTTAGATGCAATCATTAGGAGACTGCATTTATGAGGTGACGCTCCAATCACTAAGTCAGTATCTAGCACTTATCTTTAAACACTCCAGTGACAGAAAAGACTGAGCCCGTTGGGGACTGGGGTTGGACACCATGAAAACATTAGATCCACAGCATAGAGGACAAATGTGGACTGTTTGGTATCACTGGTGAGGGAGACTTTATCACCATACACCAGCAGTGTTCCCAGGTGCTTCTTGTCTGTTTCTCTTCATTACATTTATGTTATGGCGTGTGTGGGTGCATGCATGACATGATACACACATGAAGTTACAGGACAATTTAAGGACTCACTCACTGACCCTTCCCAATCACGGGGCTTGGCACAGGTGCCGTCCTGCTCGCCACCTTGTGGGCACATGTATTCCCAGGTATTTATAATGTGCATACGTATGTAGCAAGAGGAAACACCAAGTGGTTTTTAACTTGCTGACCAATCAACAAAGTATCTATTTTTATCTATTTTCTTCCCTTTATCATTTCCTAAGCAATATATATCACCTATAAAATTAACAGCTGCCACTCAAGACTGCTTATGACATTTAGAAGGAAGCTTATCCAACTTCAGAAATCAAAATCCAATTTTTAAATCCAGTTCCATTCTGGCAAAATACTCATACGTGTAAAAAACAAAAATAAATCTCAAAATAGTTAAAAACCACCAAAGGCAGGCCTTGTATACAGGTCAGTGGTAGACATATGGGATAGCGTTCACTCGGCTCTAATCCCAGCACGCAGGATGCAGGCGCGGGTGGGTTACACAGGGGCTCCAGAGTGAGCATCACCAGGGTAGAGTTACACTGAGACACTGTCTCCCAAGAGGACCAGCCAGATGGCTCAGTGGGGAAAGATGCTTGCCACCGAGCTTCCTGACTGAGTTCAATCACCAGACTAATTCTCAGGAACTGTCCTCTCACTCCCACACCCAGGTACACAGTGCCTGCCTTTCCTCTCCCCACACAAATGCAAAACAAAGCCAACAGCTAGAGGATGCCCAAATCACTAACAGTGTAATTACTGTAAACTGTTGCTCAAGTCTACAATCTCACTCCTGGAAACTATTTCATAATAATAAAATTATCCATAATGATGATGAGATGTACTACCTAGTCACCTAAAATGTTTATTATAAAAGATAACAGTGGCAAAAACATAGGAGACAAATTAAATGCTCATCAATTAGAAGAATGAGAGGGAAAATGATACACTTATAGCACTGAATACTAAAGCCATTCAAAAGAATAACAAGTTATTCTTCTAACTTGGAGGGACTTCCAAGATCTAATACTGAATCAGAATGGGTGGGAAAAAATGCTTAGATTTTTTTTAAATATAAAAATTATATAAAAATATAAAATAAATGAGCAAACACATCCCTCATATAAACAGACACAAAAGTACACATATATGAGCATAGAAAAATACAGAAGGCTACCTGCTAGGTGGTTAACATGGGTCTGGAAGGAAGGGAAAGAAGAGGGAACAAGCAAAATAAAAAAAAAAATAATTAAAAGATTATATTTGAAAATAAGTGTGATCACATCATATGTACTATGAGAGTTTATGTAATCAATGTAAATTACATGTATTTAGGACATTTTAAGGCAGGAACCATAACAGATGAAGTCAAAGAAAAGATGTCTGTATCATAAAATTTTAGAATTTTGTAGATTCCCTAACAGTACTCCTATCTGGGAATGAGGGAGGTGAATTTTTAATAACATTTATTCATTCCAATGTTTATAAGCCAATGGAACAATGCTACAGTAGAAGCTTTCTTAACCAAGTATCCACACGCTGTACAAAGCACTGCGTCCGAGTCTTTAAGGCACACCTTACGAATCCATTACTGGCCTCGGGGCTTTATGTCTGTCACTCGCTGCAGAGCAGTCTAGAAGTGTCCACTTTATGGACGAGGAACTAAAAGTATAGGCATAGGTTCCCTGCCCGTGTCACAAAGCCAACTCAAGTGTCAGAGGTGAGATTCAGATGCAGCTTCCAGGTTCTAGCCATCATGTAATGAATTCTTGGGCTGACCATCTGAAAACCCTTAAAGAACACTTCTAGTATCCCGTGAGTGTGCCCAAACCCGTTGTCATCTGTGTAACTATAGTCACCAACGTACATGCATAAGCACATTAGGAACTGCTTCTGTGAGGCTTCAACAACTACTCTGAAAAGCTTCGATGAAAGGGATCGTCTCTAAAGCGTGCGAGTGGGGCTGGACTGGCTCAGCAGGTGGCACTGCTGCTGCTCTCTGCAGAGGACGTGGTTCGGTTCCCAGCACCCACAGGAGGCTCACCACTATTTGTAATTCCTGCTTCAAGAGATCTAAAGCCCTCTTCTGACTCTCACAGACAGCAGCATGCACGTGGTACATATACATACATGCAGGCAAAACACTCATACACATACAATAAAATAAATACATCTTAGAGAAGTTAAAAATGTTTTCTTGTCAAATTAAGTCCAGGGAAGAACTGTTGGGAGCAAGCAGGATGGTAACGCAGGTAATTACAAAAAGTCCCACCTCTGAAACCCACGTAAAGGTGGAAGGAGAGCTGACTTAAAACTCCACGGGTATGTGCATGCACACACACAAGCACACGCTTTTAACTTAAAAAGGAAGAACAGAGAGCGCTAAGGAGAGGCCTCAGTAACTAAAAGGCTAAGTCAGGTTTGAGGAGCTAAGTTCAGATCCTCAGCACCCAAGGAACAGCAGTGTGTGTGGGGGTGGGCCTCTAAAGCCCAGTGCCGCAGGGTGCAGACAGGCAGGCCCAGAGGATCACAACAGCCAAAAACACAAGCTCTAGGTTCAGGGAGAGACAGATACTTACTCCGCCCCCACACGTGCTCATCAACTATCCATGTTTTCAGGGGAAAATGTCACACCAAGCACACATCCACTCATCACTTTGCTCATCTTCCCAGAAACCCAAAATGAATTAACAGATAAAAGCATCGCGAACATTTTATGAAGGAAAAAAGTGCGATCTAATGCAAATCCATGCTAAAAGACTAAGAGGAAAACAAGTAAGCCAACCTTTGTCTGTAAGACTTTGCTTTTTTTGTTTTTTTTTTTTTTGTTTTTTTTAAACACCCACCTTCACATACTGTTTTGATTAACCAACCTGTTACTGGTCCCAATTATTTTGGGTAAGAAGTCTTCTACTGTATTTTCTTTGCAACAAGTCACAAACTTTTAGTAAAATTGCAAATTTCTGTGAAAGTTAAAGTGGCTTTGGCAGTGAGCTACAGTTGTCAAATCAAACGGGAAGCTTGTTTTACGGTTCTTACCCATCTTGGGTGGGTGGGTATTCACACTCTTGTCCTTTGGGAAATACACCATTAGGATACAGGTCACATATTGGAACTGAGGGAGGGTCTGTTTGAACTCTTGCTGTGAGATACAAATATTCAGTTATACTATCTACAGAAACAATAAAACAACCACATGTGAACAGTACAGTATACAAGTTATTAATTAATAAAACCTTACCATACTCACACCTTAAATTATGGGGCTTCTCATTAAGCATTTCTCCAAAATCTAGTCACTTCAAAGCTAGTCAGCACAGGAATGCTCTCCCTGCTGCCCTCTGCAGAATTACTAAGTATGCAAGGGTAGCCAACCATGCTAACGATCCTGAGGCTAACAGCTAAAGACAATGCCCACGACTGCTAATCCAAGCTCTCGTTTGTCCCTCTGACATGGATCACGATCTAAAGCAAGTTCTAATGTCCTCCTCAAACCCAGGGTACTAGTCACTGCCAACCTAACAAGACTCGTAAGACACTAACGTCCTCTCTTCTTCTTCTTCTTTTTCTTCTTCTTCCCAGCTGCACCATCACCATCACCATCTCCATCTGAGGAAACAATTCAAATGCACTCATTTAAACCACAGAGAAATTAAGTGCCTCCTCACAGCACTGATCATGTTCACTCAATACTCTAAGGTTTTTTTTTCATGTTTCTAGAGTTAAGATTCAGGTGTGACATTAAAAACACTAGCAATTTTTACTTTGAATTACTCTTTAACAACTGCTGAGTAAAATACATATTTTAATTTTTTCTTTCTTTTTGTTTTGTTTGTTTTTCCAGACAGGGCTTCTCTGTGCAGCTCTGCCTGTCCTGGAGCTCACTCTATAGACTGGAATGGCCTGGTCCCAGAGATCCTCTGCCTTCCAAATGCTGGGACTAAAGGCTTGTGCTACAACTGCTGGCTTAATGTCTGTTTTAATAGTTATTGGAGAAAAAGAGCTCTAGGTCAAATCGTATGCAAAAATTAATATGCATATATACATTGTCTAGGTTCACAGGTTTCAATCTCAAAAGGGCTACATAGGGTCATGCCAGAAATCTCAACACTTGGAAGGATGAATTTCAAGCCAGGTTACTGCTTCAAAGAAACAAAACACTCCAACAGTGCTCAGAAATGAGACTTAACTTACAAAACACCCAACTCTGACCACAAATCAGTGCTATGAAATAGGGATATAAGCAAGAGGTCCTCTAGAGTAAGTACACGTTGATGATCTAACCATATGCTCCGCAAGTTATCATTAAACCACCCAGTGATCAGTCATTTTAGAGAGCCATACCTAAGAAACAATGTCAGGTGGCTAGGGGCGGCTCAGCAGTTAAGAGCACTCACTGGCTACTTTTCTGAGGAACTGGGTTCAATTCCCAGCACCTACATGGCAACTCACAACTGTTAACTTTAGTTCCAGAGATCTGTTGCCTGATGCCCTCTTCTAGACTCCGCCCACAGGCACCAGGCACATACATGGTACACAGACATACATTCAAGCAAAACACACCCCCACACACAATTTTTTTTAAAAGTCAAATGACCAGTTTTCTTTTTGAAGCATATCCCTTTAAATCCTGGATTTGTAAGACAGTCATTATTAAAAAGGTTTCCTTACCATTCTACCATCTTCTAATTAGTCACACAAAACTTGCTATCATTGATTTACAATGATACCTTTTTACCTGTGGTTAAGTTCCGCAGTGACAAGAATGTGGAAAATGCAATCTACTAAAAATGTCCTTTTAGTTTATTCCTTTCCTTTATTTAACAGAAGCAGAGTGGAAGGAGAGTTTCTAGTTCATTACATTCAATTATAGGACATTTGTAGGCCCACTACAGAGTATGATAAAAACACTAATATTGGGTAAAGTGCCCAACATAAAAATATTTCACAATACACAACTTTTGATGTCCTTTATAAGACTGGATTCACGGGGTTGGGGATTTATCTCAGTGGTAGAGCGCTTGCCTAGCTAGGCAAGCGCAAGGCCCTGGGTTTGGTCCCCAGCTCTGAAAAAAAGAAAAAAGAAAAAAAAAAAAGACTGGATTCACAAAGCCTCTGTCGTTCCAATAATGGTGTTTGTTAGGTGCCAAGCAATAGGCACAGAGAATAAAGCAAGGCAGGCTGTGCGCTGGGCAATCACCTAATACCTGGTACACAGCTTCAAACACTAACCCAAAGCAAAGACTTCAAGATTCTTCAGCAATATTACAGATAACTAAAAGTCTTCCCAGCTATGTGAACTTGAAGGTTATTAGTTTCTTTCTACAGGGACTTCTTAAGCTTTAAATGGGACAGTAAAACCATCCCCTAATAAAAAGCTCTTTCTTTGATCTTCAATAGCCCCTTAACTCAATGCCCTATGTGTGACTCACAGACACTCTTTAGCTCCTAACAGGATGCCACCAGAGCCAGGATCTGAATACTGATATATGCTTCTGGTTCTAACCATTTTAATAAACTAAAATTTACATTTTTGCATGTCATTTGTCCTTGCTAACAACCCAAGATATTCCTAACAAAGACTACTTCATCATTAATACTATACCCAGCTCAGTGGTTATTTGCTGAATTGACAACAGAAGTCCATGTGTAAAAAAAGCACCCAGGGAGTGCACCTAGTGACCAGAGTACACTTGTTCAGCATGAACTAAGACCAAGTTAAGCACCAAGAAAGTGCAAGCAGGATGAGAAGGTTCAGGACATCCTTAGTTACATAGCAAGTCTGAGGCCAGCCTGGGCTACAGGAGATGCTGTCTCTGAAAAATTATTAATTTAATCCTCACTTTATTTAAAAATGATTAAGGAATACTTAGATGTAGCAGTTAGAAATGTACAAAACCTCTTAAAAAGAAAATCTTGGTGAACTTAAAGACAGAGGTTGAATTTTATGGAGAGTTAAATGCCATTAAAATTAAACTTTGAACTGCAAGCAATGCCATCAGCAGAGTGGAGTGGCGTTATCACAAACAAGAAAATACTTATAAAACACACATCCAGAACACACAAAAACAACAGCTCAGTGGCAATCAAATAGAAGACCAGCACAGGTGCTTCAAAATGCCATGTGCAAAGCAGTAAAGACCAGACAATATGCTCCTCCCATGAACTGCAAAGCACAGTGACTGACACTGCACACTTGGCACAGAGGCTGTAATTCAAGGCTGACATTATCAGTGTCTTACAAGGGAACTGGCAACGGAGAGTACTCATGCTGACTGAATGGTCAGTAGAAGACAATTCCAGTTTCTGTCTCTTTTTCTTTTTGAGACAGGATCTCACTATGTGGGCCTACTGTTCTAGAATTCACCATGTAGAGCAGACTGCATCTACCTCTGCCTCTGCTTCCCTGGTGCTGGGATTAAAGGCGTATGTCAGAACCCCTGACTTGGCGGTTCCTTATGAGGTATAGCACTGTTATCTGAGAGTGGGGTAGCTTGTAAAGGCTGACAGAACACCAAAGGGCCTTTCTACTCCTAGGCATTTATCCAGACAAATGAAAACACATCTGCACAAAGTCGTGTATATAAATGACTGCATTAGCATGCACCTTAATCAAAAAACACAACAGCTGTAATTAGTAAACAGACAGGCAAAATCTGGAATACCACTTAGCAATAAAAAGAAATGCATTAATGATTTCTGAAAAGGAATATGAACAACTGAATGACTGTCAAAACTATTAAGTAGGTGCTAGGCTATGTCCCTCCCATTAGGTAAGAAAGCTTGCTACATAAGCCCAAGAGTTCAAATCCGCAGCATCCATGGAAAAGTCCAGCATAGCTGCCTATGCCCATACCTCAGCACTGTGGGACAGACAGGCAACATGGGTGCTCCAGCAAGCCTAGCTGAAGACGTGGGCTAAAGGTTCAGTGAGAGTCTCAAGAAAATGAGGCCAGAGAGCCAGACACGCACTGTCCTCTGGTCGCCATACTCAGATCTGTGCTGTGGTAAGGTTACACATCTGCACGTTGTTTCTAGACCCACCCATCTGTAAACTTTAAAAGTAAATATTATTTTAAACAACTTGTTTGTTTATGAGCTCAACTTGCAATTTCTTTAACGTTTTTTGGCAGTGATGCCCTCCTATGAGAACATGCCTCTCATAAAGAGTCTCCTTTCTAGAAAGAAGAAGAGAGAACACAAGAAAAAGAACTGCTGCGGTGCCCCAGTTCCTACTCTCCGGGTGTGAATACCCACAGTCTTTAGCCATGCTCAAATGGTGGCCTTGTGTGCTGCCCTGTCAGCCCACAGAAGGAAACAGCATTGAAAGCACTTAATGAAGAGGATGGGAGCCCTCCCAATACACATGGTCTGGGTGAAAAGCAAATACTGAATGAAAGCTGGCGCAGTGCACGTCTGTTATGCTAACATTCAGGAAGCTGGAGCAGGAAGATCCTGAGGTCAAAGCCAGCCTCACCTACACAAGATCTGCCTCAAATATAAGACAAAAATGATTTAATGAGTAACCTCAGGCACATTGCCACATGACCACAGATTAACTTTTCCCACTGGTTCTCAACAATTTCAAGTTCAATGCATCTAACGTCAGATCTATAATCTTCTTCCTTGTATGCAATCAACCTTAATCTCTAAACTCTCCCTGATTTCATTACTTCAATCAGGAACATCCTACCGCCCACACTCAAAACCCTGGGACACACTACCTTCCTGTTCCTCTATGGCTCCTCCATTAACCCTCTCTCCCTTCCATCCCTACTGACAACAGCCAGCTTAAACAGTCATCACCACATGCACAGCCAATTGCTAAGTGGCCTCAGAAATGATCTTGACTTTCTTTCCTGTCTCTCCTCAGGCTCTCTCCAAGAATCCTCTCATTTTCACTGTTGGTTTTCTCTTCTCTCCTCTTCGTCTTGAGATAGGGTCTCACTATGTAGACCAGGCTAGCAACAAGAAGAGATCTGCCTGCCTCTGCCTTCCATGTACTAAGCTCCATGTGGATGTAATTAAGCCTAATGCTTCCAAGGAGAGGAGCATCAAATAGTAGCATGCACAGAGTGCCTTTCCTCCTCTGTATTTTGTCTCTCAACCACACTAACCAGTTTTTATTTAAAAGAAAATTTCTGAAATGTCCATTTTTTCACCCCCCACCCAGGTTTATTCATAAGAGAGGCCAGGCATGGTTGTCTGTGCCTTGGTTATTGCTCTTGTGGAAGCAGAGGCAGGAGTCGTCTCCCTCAACCTTAGTGGGTAGAGGCACTTACTGTCAAGCCTGAGAGCCGGAGTTTGAGCCTAGGGTCTCACATGGTGAGAGAGGACCAACTCCATCCAGCTATAGCCAGGTTCCACACATGCAGCACCAGCACCCATGCACACACACAATAACTAAATGTATTTAAAACCTTCACATCATCTTGATTCTGATTGTCAAAATCAATTAGGAAAGTATTTAACTCAAACTGGGAGAGAACTATCAATCTAAATTCTAGTCTCCTTTTCAGTGTCAATGAGATTCAGGCAACTTAGTAGGTGAAGAACAAGGCTGCACACAGTGAGACACAGCAGCCTATCGTATTACCTACAGTCTGCAGATCCCTTTCTTAGTAAAGCTACAACCTGAAGCAAGACAGAAATCGAGGTCTGCTTAAGGAAGAGGAAATGCTAATGGCTTCTTGAAGGCAGTGAGCCCAGCTTCCCAGAGAAAAAGGAAAAACTAACTATTCAAACAACCGTACCCAGCTGGTACTTGGAAAGCATAGCCTGTAGGCTGGCATCCCGAAGGGAGAACTGCTGCCGGCAGCAGACAGCCCGGAACCCAGAGAACGGGAAAGCCCACTTACTCCTGGGCCAATCCCCTCTTCCTCCACTGCTCTACTGACAGCATCAAGTCCTAGAATTCTAACAATTCCTGTAAAAGCAATCTCACAGTACCCAGATCCACTTAAGGTCAGGAACACGGGAGCACGTGCAGCTAGGCATGATGAAACCCGCTCTGCTACAGACAGGAGGAGGAACAGGCTCTGCATAAGGTGCTTTCTAACTCCCATACTACGCCAGATGCACGAGCCACACCACTTCAGGCCCATCCCATAACCGCTGCGTGTGTGTGTGTGTGTGTGTGTGTGTGTGTGTGTGTGTGTGTGTGTATCTCCTAATTATGGAATGGGCCATAATGTGGCTAATGTGTAGAAATATTAATACTTACATGGTACACACACACACACACACACACACACACACACACACACACACACAACGGCATCTACTTCAGCTGGTTTTGTGAGATTAAAAAGAGAAGTCATATGAATGTACCCTAGATAGATAGCACACAGTAGCTGTTCAGTACATATTCAAATGAACCGTTTCTAATCTAATATCATACTCACCCAGCACTTGGCCTTCCGCCAAGTACAGATCTAAAAAGTTGAAATCCTGCTATTTAAGCAAGCATTCAACACAGCCAAGGGGTTGCTAATACCTGTTTCCTTTTACCTGTGACATTAATTAAATTCCAATCAAATGGTAGGCAATTAAAAGATGGAAAGGTAAACACTTTCCTTAATTAATGTCACATTTTTCAGGGCTGGAGAGAGAGCACTTGATACTCCTACAGAGGACCAGGGTTTGGTTCTTAGCACCCACACCAGGCAGCTCAGAACTGCCTGTAACTCCAGCTCGAAGAATGCAACACCCCTTTTGTGGACTCGGAAGGTACTAGCAGCAATGTTATGCACTTACGTGCCAGCACTCGCTCAGACACATGAAATGAAAAATAGTTTTAAAAAAAGAAGAATATTGGGGTTGGGGATTTAGCTCAGCGGTAGAGCGCTTGCCTAGCGAGCACAAGGCCCTGGGTTCGGTCCCCAGCTCCGGGGAAAAAAAAAAAAAAAGAAGAATATTGCACTTTCTGTCTTGTCTCACCAAGGACCACATTCAGTGCCCACCTTCATCGTCATCATCTTTCTCTTTCTCCTCCAGTGCTTGTCTCTCCAACTGTTTTGCTACTTCGTCCACTGAGGTTCCCGATTCTTTATCAAGTTCTTGTTGCCCTGCTGTTCAAACAAAACAGGACAATTCAAACACAACAAAGAACTTCTCCACACTTGAACATATTTTAATGATCCTGTACAGTTCACAGATCCTTTCACAACTGGCAGCACGGGAAACTAAACAGAAGCATTATTATTTGTTCAAGCGCAGGGAGAAAACTACCATACCAAAGTAGTCCTGTCTACTCAAGTCACCCAGGGGAATCTACTATACATGAGAGGACCTGCAGGATAAACAGAAACATAAGTTGATTCCTATCCTTAAGCAGTTTACCCTTAAAGAAGTTTTAAGAATTACATGACGACAAATATTTTAATTACTACACATATATACAAAACAGGCAAAACAGCTGAAGGCCTTAGGAAGAAGAGGATTCATTACACACCAACCAGCTGGACAAAAAAAAAAAAAATACTAGACAGGGAAAGACAATCCATTACTAAAACTCCATTACTAAAACGCAACTCTGTAACCATCTAAGCCACCTGAAAGTGATCATATCAATCTGTAGGAGCTCTGTACCCACGCTGGCTACTAAAGGAAAATTCCCACCGAGACACAACTTAAAAACATTAGGAATAGGCAAGTGGATCTCTGAGAATTGGAGGCCAGCCCCGACCCCGTCTGTTGGGTAGAAGGGTGGGATTCCAGAACAGCCATGGATGCATAGTGAAACCCTGTCCCAAGGAACTAAAACTGCCAGATACAGTGATGTACACCTTTGATCCCAGCACTCTGGAGGCAGAGACAGGAGACTCTCTGAGTTCAGGATCTTCTAAACCAGTTCCAACCACGGCTACACACAGGAAGCCTTGTCTCAAAACAAACAAACAATCCTATAAGCCAATAGTTTGTTGCTTACCTTCAAGGGCAAACTGCAGAGTTCAGAGTGTACTGAATGCCCACAGAGCCACATAAGAATGCCTCTAGATTAAATTCTGCTCTAGGAAAAGTCTACAAAGATACGACTTTTACTTTCACTCCCATCTCTAACCGCCAAATTTCTCAAGTATGTAGAAAAAGCCCTCTCCACTTTCTCTTAACTCTTTATCCGATGGCCCTTAAGTATGAACAGGTAAAAACAGAGGTGGTTGTGAAACAAAAACTTCTCAAGACAAGACACGTTTCTGGTTAACTTGGTCCAAATGTAAACATGCAGCTGGCTGTCACGGAATTAAGATTATTACCAGCTGGGAAAATTCATTCATAGTTGTAGACTACCCTGTCTGCACTGCATGCCAAGTGGCATCAAAATTCAAGCCTGTGAGCCCTAAAGCTTGACCATGCTGCAAGATTAAGCACCTCAAAATTTGCACCACCGTCCGGTGACATAACCTGTAAGGACCCTGACTCATAGACGAAGACCTCTAATCGGCAATCCGAAGCTAAAGCCCTAGTGTAAATGCGGATGATACATAGGGAAGACGCACCGTCCCGGCAATATGCTCCAATACCCCACCCCCAACCCTCGACAAAAATAGGTAGGTCCAGCAACCAGGCCGCAAGTAGGGTCAGAAGGGATTTTGCGGCGGTGTCCAAACCCGCGCTGAGGGTGGTGGAGTGAATCTTGTGCATGTTTCAGGTCCGTGTCACTGTCTGCGTGGGAGCTGGGTTCGCGCTCTGAGACCCTAGGGCTACCATTCGGGAAGCGGAGGCACTCTCATCCCCCACACCCTCCCACCATTTCTGAGCAGCCGCGGCACGGAAAGCCACCCATGCCACTCCGTCAGGCCTGGAGATTTAATAAAGGCCAGAACTCCGGGTTCCCATCCCCGGGAACCCCTGCCGGGCCCGAGCCAAGTCGTTCGGCCATTCCTGGCAGGGACTGCGAAAACACGACTCCTTTACCTGACACAGCCCCTTTGCCCTTCTTCTTCTTCCGTCTTTTCTTCTTGGCGGCTTCCTCGGCCGTGCTGGAGGTTCCCTCTTCCCTGTCGTCTGGATCCAGGTCGCCATTCAGGTGGCCCCCGAAAGACGATGCCTCTTCCACGCCCGCCATGTTGCCCGAGAGGGAAAGAGAGAGAGAAGAAGAGAGAGAGAAAGAGGGAGCGAGAACGAGCGGCGAGGGCCCGCTCCTTCTTCACCCACCTCCACCAGCGACGCCGGAAGCCGCGCTCGATGGTCGGGGCGCAGGGAATGCTGGGACGGCGGAGGACTCTGCAGCACGCGGTCTGAGCGCCCGCCCCTTCGCCTGGCTCAGTGCGCCTGGCTTAGTTAGTCTGTTCCTAAACCCCTTCCTCCCCTGTGCGCTTATTCCGGCTTGGAAAAAGGGTCTTCGCTCCAGAGTGCACCCGAGATGCCACGAATACGAGGAATTTAGTGTCCCCGATTTAAAATAAAATCCTACAGGCAGCGACAAGAGGGGGTTAAATAATGTCTTTATCATACACATTCTTGATGACTCAAAGACCGCGTTAAACTCACTGTCAACAGCTCGCAGAGAAGCTGTTGAGAAGCGTGGGATAATTTTGGAAGCCGGAATTCCGCGTTTCGTGTGCTGCACTCCAAACCTCCGGTGGTTTGAGACAGGATCCTCTTTTGGAGGCAGTTAATACGTTTAATCCCAGCACTCGGCAGAGAAGCAGGAGAATCTCTGTAATTGTGAGGCCAATATGGTCTACAGAGCGACTGTCCAGGATTATATAGAGATTTCCATCTCAAAATAAAAGGATAAGATGTTCTCTCGCGTCTCATTTTGAGACAAGGGTTTTGATGCCAAAACACAACACTCTCCTTAGTTTTCAGTCAGTTCTGTATTTTAAGATGCTTCTGCAGAATACATTTGAATTCTGCCTGTGTCTTCTCCCCTAGTGTTTTATCAGAGAGTCCCATATTCAGATTGCAATATATTTTATTTAGACCATTGCCTAAGTAAGTGGTAAGTGACTATCTGAATGAACCAAGGAGTTCTACTGATTATGGGTTATTTTTTTTTATCCAGTTAGAGAGATCTGTCGTTTTCATTAGTTTTAAACTAGGTACCAAATTTCACTGATGTCAGAATAGCTCTAAGATTCTCCTTGTTAAAGTTTTACTTTATACAGGCCTGACCACCGCTACATAAAATGGGGTCTGGGAGTGTGGGAGACGCCTAGCCTGGCCGTGGGGCACACCTTTACCGAACAACAGGATCTTTAGGTCTGACGGTCTCTAAAGACAGAACAAAGATGGAGGGAAGCTAGGGGTAACAGAAGTGGGAGCTACTGCTGGTATCAACACTGAAGAAATTGTAAGCAAAGGCTCTCATTGGGGAGCAGGGACAAGAGGCTTGAAGACAGAAATAAGTCTGAAGTATAATTAACAGAATATAGTAGTCCTTGACCTTGGAAGGGGTGGGGGAGAAGGTAGGAATGGCACCCAGGTTTCTGGCCAGGGTTCCCGGATGGAGAATGTTACCTCTCGCTGAGATAAGGAATGAAGTAGGAAGAGGAGGCAGTGGATGGGGTGGAATCAAAGATAAAATGCCTGCATCTAAAGTTTGAGATACCCGAGGGGCATGCAGACAAAGATACCCAGTTGTCAGTGAGAAATGCTTACTAGAGATAGGGATGCTAACAACATTGGGCCAAAGTGTGGCAGAAGGCTTGAAAGTTCAGGGACCAGAGTACAAACAAAACCAGGTGGACACTGATGTTTGCAAGTTTGGGTGGGTTTTTTCCGGGAGTGGGGTGGGGGTGGGGGTGGGGGTGGGGTGGGGGTGGGGGGGTGGGGGGATGTTGGAGATTCTGTCAAGGAGATCTCAAAAGAATGGTTAGACAAGAAGATGCTGTAGAACATGATGAATGGAAATAAAGAGATGTAATGTTTCGTGAAGTAAAGTTTAGGTAGGCATATCATCAACTACTTACAGGAAGGGTAGACGGCACAAAAGATACTGTTGGCTTCTGGTCTTAGGAAGCCACTGATGCTTTAACAGAACACTGTTGTGCCAAGATACTAACCAAGGATCTTAAGAAGAAATTGGAGTGCACTAACCTGCTTTGAGGATCAAACCTATTCCTCCAGGGAGTTGTAATCCTCTCCTTAATGTCCCGGAGAGGACTTTTCTTGAAATTAAACATATTTTCCTTGCGGTCTATAATATTTGTCCTATCTTTTCAGGGACTGGGGATTTTTCAAGACAGCCCTAGCTGTCCTGGACCTCTCTCTGTAGACCAATAGCCTCACACTCAAAAGATCTGCCTGCCTCTGCCTCCTGAGTGCTGGGACTAAAGGGGAGCATCATCACCACCAGCTGTTTTCCTCATCTTAATGGCATCTAATGACATCTCAAATTACCTTTTACGCTACAATGTGTTATTAGCTTCTATTTGCAATCGCAAGGTAATCAGCAGTAGAATTCTTCTAATTCAGGATAGTGCCCTCCAATTTTACCTTAATAGCCTTTCTTCTCTCTTAGCAAAGTTGTTCTTGTTAAAGCCTAGTCTTAGTAGTAGAATTTTTCACCTTCCTCATAGTCTCTGTGTAGAGAGCCTCTCTGCTACTAACTAGACACGGGCTAGAGACATCGAGGAAGAGGAAACTTCGAGAGCAGATCAGCCCATAGGAAGGTCTCCAGGGACACTTTCTTGGTTAAATGATTAATGTGGAAGGGCCCAGCCCACTGTAGGCAATGCTACCCCCTTAACCAGGTGGTTCTGGCTGATATAAGAAAGCAAGCTGGGGAGGACATGAACAGCAAGCCAATGAGCCATGCTCTCCCGTTGCTTCTGCTTCAGTTCTTGCCTCTGGGTTCCTGTCTTTGACCTCCTTTGATGTTGGACTCTGATGTGTGAGCCAAATAAACCCTTTCCTTCCCAAGCTGCTTTGGGTCATGGTGTTTCCACCACAGAAGTAGAAAGCAAACTAGCTTTCTATGTGTTGAAAGTGGATTTTGGTGCAAACATTCGTAAGCCCAAGAACTATCCCTGTGGCTAAGCTATCAGGAATGGTAATATCCTTACAGGAGTTTATGGGACTTGTTAAGAGCTACCCAGGACTCAGTATCAAGTGTTCATGAAAGAAAGCAGGATAAAATACTCTGCCTGATGCTTTCTAGCCAGTTTCCCTCTCCCTATACCTGCTCTGTGCCAGTGAGCCCACCTGCCTGGATTTGGCCTATCCTGGAAAAATGCCTTTCAGTCAAAGAGCCGGGGAGACCAAGCATTTCATTCATTTGTTTCCTTTCTGTTGGGCCGAGGTATAAAACAGTTACTACTTTCTTTTGTGCCTTCGGACACCAGCAGAGGACATCACATTGCACACAGCTGGAGTAACTCACAGTTGTGAGCCTCACAATATGGATGCTTGGAACCAGTTCTCTTCAAGGGCAGTATTCACTCTTAACCATCTGACCACTTCATGGGCTCCCACACAGGGACTTTTAAAGGTGCGAGGTGCGCAGACATTTTCGATGACTTGGTTCCTAGCTGTTGATATCTCTAGGCTGGAAGATGCAACCAATTGAGTTCCTCTTAAAAAATATAGTTCACCAGGCCGGAGAGATGGGTCAGCAGTTAAGACCTCTGCCTGTGCTCTTCCAGAGGTCCTGAGTTCAATTCCCAGCACCCACACGGTGGCTCACGACCATCTATAATGGGATCCGATGCCCTCTTCTGAAGACAGCTACAGTATACTCAGATACATTAAATAAATAATATTTTAAAAATATAGAATCCACCTATCATAGTTTTCATGAAACATTTTATTACATATATGTAGTAGAGTGTGTGCATGTGTGTGTGTGTGCGCGTGTGCAGTGCATATGTGGAAATCAGACCATCACTTTCAGGTGTCGGTTCTCTCCTTCCATCACGTGGGTCCCAGAGATGGAACTTGGTTCGTCAGGCTCAATTACAAACTGCTGAGTCATCTTGCTGCCTTCCATTCACCTTCTCAACAACAGAAAACGTTTGTTTCTAATCTGACCTTTGTTTGTTTTGTTTTTGCTGTTGTCGTTTCGTTATTTGTTTGTTATTTGTTTTTGAGACAAGGTACTTCCAACCACCCTGGTGACGCAGAGCCCACTGCAGTGCCCTCCTGAGTGCTAGGATTTCTGACTTGAACAATCACAGCTGCCGTTCTGACGCCTTTTAAAAGTTGTCCTTGGTAGCAGCATCTGGCCATAATCGCCTCTCTGGGACATCCAAGTTCCTCCTGAAGCACCAGTTAACATTCGACTCTGGTGTTTGGATTGTACACTAGCACAGGTTCCCCCCTCCCCCCTTTTTCTTCTCTTCTCTCCCGCCTCTGCCTCCCTCCCCTTCCGTCTTCCTTAAGACAGTGTCTCACGATGTATTCCCGGTGGGCCCGGAACTCGATATTTAGACCAAGGTGGCCTCAAACACACAGCCACTCACCTGCCTCTTCTTCTTGAGTGTTGGGATTATACTCATGGGCCACCATACTCTACCCTAATTCCTCTTTAATAAAGGGCTTATCTCTTCATCCTGTTAAAGTTTTATGTGTATGAGTGTTTGCGCGCATGTATTTTAATGAGCTCTTATGCCGGGAAGTGGTCGTGAATCCAAAGACCACTCCGTCTCCGATGTAATAGCATTAGGGTCTCTTTATCACACGTTCAGGCTTGGGCTCTCCTCCAACCGAACCCTGATTCGGCAGGACAGGAAGGGAAGGTGGAGCAGCCGCTAACCCTCAGCAGGACAAGTTCTTATAGGAAAACAGGAGCAAGTGTGTGGGCGTTCAGACTGGCAAGCGTCTAATAGAATGACTATAAGCCAACGGGTGAGTGCTCTGAGGCAGACTAATATTTGATTAATTGTTGCTAGGAAGTAACTAAGGAAGTAACTAAGGAGTAACTTTGGCCAAGGACAAGCCGTAGGAGTCCTTCCTGGTATGTTCAGGTTCTCAGGCTTTTTTTTTTTTCAGATGGCGGTTGATCCCAAGATGGAGTCGGTTTGGCCTCTCAGTGCCACATGTGTAGTACCCTCAGAGGCCAGAAGAGGGCATCAGATCCACTGGAACTATGTTACAGATGATCATAAGCTACTATGTGGATGCTGGGAATTGAGCCCTAGTCCTTTGCAAGAGCAACACGTGCTCTTAAAGGCTGAATCATTTCTCCAGCCCCAGTGGTCTTGAGTGAGGCTCAGAAAGGTCTCTTAATTCTTACCGATAATAATAACTCTTGTCTATTCTTGTGAAGATTGGGCATATCCTATCTCTGACTCATTCTGTCAAACCTTTCTCTGAACTCTTAGAGATCTGCCTACCTCTGCCTCACAGGCGCCGAGATCAAAAATGTTCGCCACCGTGCCTATCCGACTGGACATGCTTTAGAACGCGCGGCAACTCCTTATTGTAAAGAAGGACTTGGTCCAAAGTGTCAGCAGTGTTAAAACTGTATTGAAGTTCGAGTATTACATTGTCTCCCTGCATCACTTTTACCTCTGCAACATCAATGTCACATCTGGGGGCCCCACCATGAAATGACAATAGAGATAAAAGAACAATGGCATCCACTCCAGAACTCTTTATACTTCACTGAAAAGAATACGTCTAAACTTTAAAACCATTGGGCACTTTGAATTATCACCTACAGCCATGATAGTTCATTTTCAGATTTCAAATTTTCCCTTCTTGGGTCCGATGGCAGAATGGAGGAATTTATGGGCACCACACCCTTTTTCTCCCGGCCCAGGTATTTCTTCAATCAGGTAATACCAGTGCTCCATTTCAACAAAGTATTTTTTAAAAAATATTTTCATTTTTAATGCTTTTTATGATGCAATTATTCTATATATCATTCTTATTTTATGTGCATTGATGTTTTACCTGCGTGTATGTTTATAGGAGGGTATGCCCTGGAACTGGAGTTACTGACAGTTGTAAGCTGCCATGTGGGAGTGGGAACTGAACCTTGGTCCTCTGGAAGAGCAGACCGTGCTTATAACCGTTGAGCCATCTTTCCAGCCCCAACAAAGTATAATTTGTATGTGCGCGCGCATGTGTGTGTGTGTGTGTGTGTGTGTGTGTGTGCTCATGTGTGTGCAAGTACAAATGCTATACATAAGCAGCTTTGAATGTACATGCATGCATGTATAAGAGGGGAGCAGAAGTGTCAATCCTCAAACACCGCCCACCTTTAAAAAATTGTTTATTTTATGTGTATGGGTGTTTTACCTGGGTGCGTGTCTATGTGCTACACGTATGCCTGATTCTCACAGACGCTGAAGCTGAGATGGTTGTGAGCGACTATGTGGGTGCTAGGATCCGAACCTAAGTTCTTTGGACCCGCAGCCAGAGCTCTCAATCACTGAGCCATCCCTCCAGCCCCACCTGACTTTTTGAGGCAAGGACAGCAGGCTGGGCTGGGTGGCTAACAAGTCCCCAGGACCCTCCTGTTCCCAACCTTCCTAGTTCTGGGGTTATTGAGCAGGCATACATGCATACATGTTCTCTGAGGTTTGAACTCACGTTTTCATGCTTGCATGACACACATTTTACCAATCTTGTGGCACTCCGCTGACCGGAACCTTCCTTTTAAACATACTGTGTTTTCACCTTTAACCAGCGTCTTCCTCTACATCATCGTCACAAACTTTTCTTTTGTTTCAAATAAGACCTAAAGTAGGAAAATGGAAAAAGGAAACCCAGAAAGACCAATTTCGTGTTCCCCATTTTTGTGACAGATGAGTAACACATCTGGAATTTGTTCTTTGGTTTTTGCTCTTATGTTACATTTGGGAGGGCTTGTCACAAAATGCTGGATACCAGGATTTCTCCGATCCTCACTTCTGCAAAATCCACACAAAAGATTCTCCTCTAGAGATGCTGTCAGGACTCTACTCCATGGTTGACTTAAGCATTTTCATTATATTATCCACTCACTGCTCTCTCCATCATTGCTATAGCAAGCTGCCTCAGTTAGAGTTTACTGCTGTGCACAGACACCATGACCAAGGCAACTCTTATAAGGACAACATTTCATTGGGGGGCTGGCTTACAGGTTCAGAGGTTCAGTCCGTTATCATCAAGGCGGGAACATGGCAGCGTCCAGGCAGGCATGGCACTGGAGCTGAGAGTTCTACATCTTCATCTGAAGGCTGCTAGGAGAAGACCGACTTCTAGGCAGCTGGGATGAGGGTCTTATAACCTACCCCACAGTAACAGCTTCCTCCAACAAGACCACACCTACTTCAACAGAGCCACACCTTCTAATAGTGCCACTCCCTGGGCCGAGCATATGCAAACCAGCACACAAGCCAACCCTATGCTTCCCTTAGCCAGTCGGCTGTCGACGTTAACTCTGCTTTCTCCATCCCTGTCCTCTTCAACTCTACTCAAGTAGTAGCTTTGTGGGGGAGCCCATAGCAGTAGCAGTTAATCTGCTCTAATCCCCCTGGCAGGAGCACACACCTCTCACCACCACCCCAGTGCTGTAGATTCTCAAATGAAAGGCACACACACACACACACACACACACACACACACCCTTATTTTTAATATTCCCTAAACAGCTCAATGTCTAGGCCACTCCCAAACTTCCACATTGCTAATGCCTCCCCTCCGATACTCCTGAATTATTACTTACTAAAATCTATATTCCATCTTTGTTACCCTAGACCCAATCAGGGCAGGGGCGCCTGGGGCCGCTCTTCTGTGACTCTCACATGGCTGTATCCTTTCTCTCCCGCAGTTCCCAAGTCTGATCCTCCTGCCTCCCCAGGAAATCTTTCTTCCTTGAGTTCCCTTGCCCAGAAAATTTAAAGTTTCATATCTGTCTCCCTGCCCAGCCATTGGCCACCAGCAACTTTATTTGCCAATTAGAGCCAACTGGGGGCAGGAACCCACAGTGTCCTATATGCATACGGGAGAATTCCCGATTAATGTAAGCAATAAACCAAATCCACAGCCAGAGACCCACTTTGATTTAGACTTCTATTGTCTTCCTATCTTAGCATTCCATATCACCCTTCTGACCTCAATTCTTCGGTTGCGTTCTGGTACTGTAAATGATATTTGTGAATCAGGCTGGCCTCAAACCCACAGAGGTCTGCCTGCCCTCTACCCCTCAAGTTCCGGATCAGAGATGTGCACCACCACATACATTCCTCATTATCTTCACTCTCAAGAGAGGATCAGGTCTTTAAGGATGGCTTTGGATCGTGCAGTTTATCTTGGTTTTCTATCCCCAGATAGATCACACTTGGAGCATAGAATGGGCTTACTAAGGGCTTTTGATTGACAACCATGGGATGTATCAGGCTCAGAGAGATGGATGAAATAATGGACTAGACATTTTACCTTTTCATCCTCTAGATTCTGCAGTTTCTTTATTTGCAAAATGGAAATAAAATCCCTCTGATCTCACAGCACTTTCCCAGTGTTGGGGATCTAGTCCAGAACCTTGACTGTCTCAACCGAGTGTTATTCTAAAAGCCACCCCCTCAACCCTTTCAACATGTCTGCATCACTAACTTTATAAATGAAAGAGGTTTAATTAGCTCACATTTTTGGAGCTCGGAGGCCATGGTTCTGGTATTGGTTTGGTTCTTTGCTATGTCATGCTTGGACTCAAAGCAATGTTGGTTACAAGGGAGTGACATCTCAGCCCAGGAAGAGAAAGAGGCCAGAGAGGGCATCCCTGCTCACTTTACAGCAACCCTCGTGTGAGGTTGCAAGGGATTACATGGTAAGAACCGTTTGATACATCCAGTGACCATCGGGCTCAGCAAGATTTTACCATTTAAAAACCAATATACGGGGGCTGGAAAAGAAGGTCTATGGTTAAGGGAGCTTGCTGCTCTTACAGAGGACCAAGTTTGGTTCCCAGCACCCATGTCCGATGGACCACAACCACCTGTAACTCCAATACATGTGTGTAGATCATTGTATTTTGTTCACATTAACCCTCTCCAACACCCGTTCATTATATTTCTTAGAGCATCAAATTTTCCGGTGGGTGTAATTCCAGTCCCCAGAGCTAAGAAAGCAGAGGGATCATCATCAGAGGCCGAAAGGAGCAGAGATTGGGTGCTTGAAAGCCCTGCAAGTCCGTGGGGTGAATAAGGCACATAGGACCGGCTAGAGAGGCAGATCAGCTTTACTTGGGGTGATCCAAGGCCTATATAATTTCGGAGGATAGGGAGGGGCAGAAACATCCAAGATAGGCAACAGTCATTGGCTGAAGGCTTAGGGTCTGAAGTGCCTCATTAGCATAGGGAAACATTTCGGGAATCTCGGGTGCTAGCTGAACAGGTTCTTATTGGGAGAAGGAAATTCTTTCTCCCTGTAATCTAACTAAGGCTATATGACATTCTTCAGGTAGAGGTGTAGGTGTGTGTGTGTGTGAGTGTGTGTTGGGGTTTGAATTCCCCAGACAAGGTCAGAGAAGAAGCCCTGCCGGTGAAAAGGAGTCTTCCATATTGCGCCAAGCCCCAGAAGGCTATCGATCTGGTCAATGGTAAACCTTAATTAGCAGAGTTTTCCCACAGAGCCGGGACCAGCAGGCCTTCCAGATCATTTCGATGCACATCAGGTTCCAGAGTCATGCCTTGTAATTCCCTCAAGAGGCAGCAGCGTTATGTTTCAAGCCAGAAAACACACGCTCGTGATGGTGGAGATTTTCACGTGTCTACTGCTCTACTGCAAACAAACAACAGATGTTCCATCAACGAACACCGACTAACAGCTGGTTATGAATGACCACAGATATCTCAGGAACTGTTTCTAAGAACCTCTTCTTGGGTTGTTCAATGCTTTGGGTCAGTTGTAAATTAATTACTTACTCTAGCTGACCCGTGTAAAAGACAAAAAAAAAAAAAAAAAAAAAAAAGGCCTGGTTTTATATTTACAAGCTGTAAGACTAGATTGGGCAAGTTCTAAGGTACTCTCACTTATACCCCACCCATCTGCCCCCTGATACTTGTTTGAGACTCACCCAGGCTGTTTCTGCTCCATCAGTCTGTCCTCGGCGTAGGCTTCTCTCAGCCAGGAGCTCCTGGTCCATCATGTCTGACCGAGACCCCTGATCTCTGTCTTTTCCTCCTCCTCCTCCCACTCCTCCTTCCCCTCCCCCTCCTGGCCCTCCCTCTTCCATGGACACTCTCGAGACTCCTCACTTCCTCTCTCTCCTGCCCAATGACAGGCTCTTTCTAGCCTTTTATTAACCAGTAGCTTTAAACTGGGGAGCAAGGTTTACACAACGAAGATCTGTGTAAATTAGGATGCCCTCATCTGGATGGCAACCAGACCTTGGGGTTTAGAACTTAGCATTTGTATACATCCCAACAGACCAACCCCCACCAGTCAGTGTTTCTAAAAATGCTCTTAGTTAACCAGAAGAAGAGTAGCAAATGTGGGTGCCGATGCAAGTGATGGTGGTGGTGGTGGCAGCTACTGCTGATACTGATGATGGTGATGATGATGATGAAGATGATGTTAAGATAACTTTTAGCATACAAAGTACCATCTAGATTTTACATGAATTGTTATATTTAATTCTATTAAATTATATGTTTTATTAGATAAAAATCACTGTATCTATTTTTTTTATAAGCAGTAACAAGGTTCAGAGAGTTTAAATAACTTGCCCCAAATTAACATCAAAAGTTGTCCTCTGTTCAGGTGTCTACATTCAGAGGTCAGAGTTCTGAGATGGGAACCGGACGTTCATTTTTTTTTCTTTTTCTTTTTTCTTTTTTTAGGAGCTGGGGACTGAACCCAGGGCCTTGCGCTTGCTAGGCAAGTGCTCTACCACTGAGCTAAATCCCCAGCCCCTCAGACATTCATTTCTAAGACAAGTTTTAGGGATGCTAGATGTTACCATCAAAATTAGAGAGGAGCCGAGTGGAATGGTTCACACCTGTGATCTTGGCACTCATGACACTGTGGCAGAATGACTGTTGTGAGTTCGAGGCCAACCTGAGATACAAAGTGAGCACCTCGTCTGAAAAAAAAAAAACCCACCATTTTTATTTTTATTTTGCAAGCAATCCCATTCTCCCGATCCCAACTTTTAAGATCACACTGTCCAGCATAGTAAACATGAACTCACACATAGGTAAAGGTACAATTTCAGGTTCTCAGCCACACGAGCCACATCTCCATGCTTGGGAGTCATGTTGGCTAGTGACCACGTTTCAAACAGGGAAGGTTTAAAACCTTTCCACTAACACAAAGTTCTGTACAGATAGTGTGTGTGTGTGTGTGTGTGTGTGTGTGTGTGTGTGTGTGAAAGAGAGTATTTGGGTCTCACTACATAGTCTGGTTGACCTAGAACTTGTTCTGTGCACCAGGCTGGCCTTGAACTCACAGAGGTCTGCGTGCGTTGGTTTCTCAGAATGCTGGGTTAAAGCCATATACTACCACACCAAGCCTGTTGTGTGTTTTCTCTTTGTTTGTTTGTTTGTTTGTTTCGAGCATATTTATTAAACAGTCAAGTCCACCATCTAGGAACTAGAGAATTATGCTTAACAATTGCCTCACATACTCTGGCTGTAATGAAAAAGACACAGTTGCCAATGCTGCAGAAATATTGGAAGCTGGACATGATGGCTGACCCTTGCAATCCCAGACTAAGAAAGCTGAGGCAGGTGGGATCTGTGAACTGGAAGCCAGGTGGCGTACTAGATAGGATATCTATGGCTAGAGAGGGAGACTTTGTCTCAACTGCTAATCACCTTAAAGTGGCAAAACTGGAGCCTTCCTACTTCCTGGTAGAAAGAGACTTCTATTAAATTAAATAAAACATTCCCAGTAGAAAGTATTGCCACTTTGAAAAGTGTTCCATTGTTCCTCAAGGCAAGAAACACAGACTTGACAGACTTGAGCTGATTCTTCTTCAAGATAAAACACCCAAGGAGTTTAAATGTCATTTGAAACTATGTTCACGTGAAATCCTGTACACAAATGTTTGTACCATCCTTGTCCAGCATAGCCAATAGGTATAAATAGCTCAGATATTCCTCAGTTGATGAATGAGTTATGAACTAGAGTATAACAAGTGAGGTAGAATAGAAATACATAAAATATTGACAAATGCTAAGTGTTGAACTTCGAAAACACGCTGAGTGAAAGAAACCAGGCACCAAAGAACACACAGTGTACCATCCCACCATGTGAACATTTCTAGAAGAGACAGAATGTGGATTAGAGGTTCCAGGAATGAAGTAAGGTGGAAAGAATTGTTACTAAGAGATAAAGCATTCTTTGGAAGATAATAAAAAATATTCTGAGATTAGATAGTAGTGACAGTTTTGGTGAAAAAACCCTGAACCGTCATCGGGACAAGGTTCTATAGGAAATAGCTAGCAAGGGGTGAAGGTTTCTAGCCTGGTGAGCATCTATTTGCGGGGCTGTTGTGGCCTTTAACATAATTGGTTGGTGCTGGGAGTTAAACCATAAATTTAACTTCCGTTTTTCTCCTGATTGGTGGTTGTTAGAAAGTGAAGTGTCAGGAGCGGGCTTGTAACCTGGGGGTGCAGACTTGTTGGGAAATAACCTGGAAACTGGTGCTAGACACAGGATTTGTTGTATTTGTGGGGTAACCTAGAAACTGGAGCTAGATACCGGCCTGTTTGTTAACTTGAGTTCAACCTTAGGCTAGGTTCTCTAAAATGGAGTCTGAACCCAACAGATCTGGTCACTCAAACCCACAGCAGACCAAAGTACAGATGTCACCACAGCCCAATTTTGTGAACTGTGAGTTTTATTGGGGTTACTTACAGGAATATGGGTGAGGGGTTCCTTAAAGGAGCAGAAATGACTCAATGGCTGTATCGCCAAAGCCCACCTCAACATGGCTGACAGGTCACAAAGCTGGGAACTGAAACACAGTGAGCAGTCTGCAGGCAGCTCAGCAGCTTGGAGAGTGTTCTTTCCAGGCGAGTCTGGTCTAAACCTCTTCCAGGCAGCTGGTCTGAGCGCAGAGTCTTCTTGGCAGCTCTGTTTCTGGAGAGGGACTCTCGGCTCTTATTGCTTTGTCTGTCAGAGAGGGACCTAGAGAATCTGGTCAGTTTTAGGAACTTCCTGAAACTATTTTGAGTTGTTTACCTCCTTGCTTAAGGAGCTTCCCTGCAGAATATTACAATCTGTAGGAAACTATTATATGATAGCAACCTATGAATGGGTGGACAAGGGGACAGTTTAGGTTCGTTTTTGTTTTTTTAGGTTTTTTGTTTTTTTGTTTTGTTGTTGTTGTTGTTGTTGTTTTGGTTTTTTGAGACATAGTTTCTTATGTAGCTTTGGTTGTCCCAGAATACACTTTGTACACCAGACTGGCCTTGAACTCACATCAGTCCACTTGACTCTGCCTTCTAAGTGCTGGGATTAAAAGTGTGTACCACCATGCCTGGCTTTTTTTTTCTTTTTAAATTCTTAGACCTTTTTTCCTTTTTATGGGACATCATGGAAGGTGAAAACTCTCATTTATTGTTTTATTATCCATTTAACATTATTTTTTTCATTGAAAAGCATGTAGGGACCTCAAAGAAAGTTTATAACAAGTTTAAGGAAGAAGATTGCCATGAAAATGTCCCTTTCCATTCTCCTACCTCAGGAAATGTGATTGTTTGATGAGCCTGAAGGCTCGGAAATTCCTCATTGCTCATTCCTGGTGGACATGGGACTCACGGTTAGCTCTCCCCTAGAGTCTTGGCCATGGCTTTGGCAAATACTCTTAGGCTGCACTGCACTATAAGATGTCCGAACCAACTTTCTTACTCTCTCCTTTCTTCTCTGGGAATCAGATTCATGCCAAGAGCTGGCTCTCCATCCTCCTCCCCAGCCCTCCATTTTTGTCTTCTCAAGCATTTTGTCAAGTACATTTCTAATATATGTCTCATTCTATGTTAACATTTGATTCTCCTTAGACCTTGACTCCACACAGGGACTTCCAGGAAACCTGCTGCCCATCAACCAGATACCTGCCCTTCCCCAACAAATGAATTTGACAGTCCCGAGTATCAGGGGGATGAGGGTATGCAAAGCCCCTCATGTACGTTAGATCTTCAATTTTCACTGCAGATCTCTCAGTCTTGTAATGAATCAAATTCTGCAGATGCATTTCCAGTTTCTTTTTTCTTTCTAAAGATTTATTTATTATATATAAATACACTGTATTATATATAAGTACACTGTGGCTGTCTTCAGACACACCAGAAGAGGGCATCAGATCTCATTACAGATGGTTGTGAGCCACCATATGGTTGCTGGGATTTGAACTCAGGACCTCTTGGAAGAGCAATCAGCACTCTTAACCGCTGAGCCATCTCTCCAGCCGCATTTCCAGTTTCAAAAGCTGAGTCATTTGAAGTGCAAATGGCAAGGGCATTTTATGGGTTGTTATTGGGGTTTATTTGATTGGACTTTTGAAACAGGGGCTCACTATGGAGATGAGGCTGGCCTTGAACTCAGAGATTTGCCCGCCTCAGCCTCTCAAGTTGCTGGGATTAAAGGTGTGCACCACCATATCCAGCTGTTATTGGTGTTTATTGAAATCCTGGATAAGAAGGTTAAATACTGGTCATTTGGTTTTCTATAGATGATGTTCTAGAGCGGTGTTCTTTTTCTTTTTTCTTTATTTTTTGTCATTAAATGCCTCTTTATTGCTTTTATTTTTTATTGGTTATTTTATTTATTTACATTTCAAATGTTATCCCCCTTCCTGGTTTCCCTTCTGAAAACCCCTATCCCCTACCCCCTACCCCTGCTTCTATGAAGGTGCTCCACCACTCACCCACCCACTCCATCCTCCCCGCCCTAGCACTGAGGGCATTGAGCCTCCATATGACCAAGGGCCTCCTCTCCCATAGGTGTCTGACAATGCCAACCTCTGCTACATATGCGGATGGAGCCATGGATCCCTCCATGTGTGTACTCTTTGGTTGGTGGTTTAGTCCCTGGGAGCTCTGGGTGTCTGATTGGTTGATATTGTTGTTCTTCCTATGGGGTTGCAAACCCCTTCAGCAGAGCAGTATTCTTCATTTTCTCCTTCTCCTCACCTCCTCCTAACATATGTCCGGCTTCCTCCCTTCTAGCTTTACTCAGCCATACCCAGGAATCGAAGATGGCTCACCCGGGAGAGCAGTACACCCACTGTCTGTCATTCCTTTCTCACTAACATCGACCATCTGTTTTGAAAATACTAAGACCCCGTACTCACCAGGGTCAACGCTGATGTGGAATCCAAGTGAGGTCACTTCCATTTCCCAAGTTCAGGATCTTTTCCCGAGCTATCCTTTTACAGAGTCCTGCATCAGAGCAAGAGGCAGACTGACGGTCACAGGCTCCAAGTCAACCTTTTCAAAGGCATCTGCCTCGATGTAGCCACCTCTGACTTCTCTACCCCGGAAAGATTCTCTTCATGATTCCGAGAAGCCAGGTTTTGTGAGTCATATTCCTGGGAGACCCAGGACCCTTCTGCCCTAGTATCAAATTACTCAGAGCCAAGACCGAAGGTTTGTGTGTCCAAAGGCAAACTTTTGTTCTTAAACTCTGCAAATGTTTCTCAAGAAAAGAGTATGATCTCAGAACCGGAAAGGATGCTGCAAACTCTTAAATAAGCTTACAACATGGATGAGACTCAGGAAATGGATCCTTGGTGTTCAGGCACGATACAGCAGATGGCTGTGCCGTCTGAGAGTGCACAGGAAGTAAGGTGACTTCTCTGGGCCTTGTGGGATTTTATGACCCTTTATCTTAAACCTAACTACCTTAAGAAATGTTAAGAGATCTTGACTTGGAAAAATGCTTACATAAGTGCCAGGTGTGTCTCCGTGCTCCCCTCCCACCGAGAAAGGCTCAGAAGTTAGGGCTGACCCTGCTCATGGGTGTGGGCCGGCTATTGAGGGAAGAGGTATGTACAAGCACAGTAAATGGGACAAGTAAATGGGACAAGCACAGTAAATGGGTCAGACAAAAAGCACGTAAGAACTCAAAAACCCAACATGTAGACACTTAGGAACGCAGTAAAGTGTTCCAGTGACCGAAGGAGACTTATAGACAATCAAATGACAAGCCAATGACCAAATGACAGCTGCTTTTACCATATATGAGGAAGCCCCAGACCTTGGTCGGTGAAGGGCAGGGCTTACTTCCAGGTTAATCCAACCCTCAGAAACCGAGGCGCTGCGGGCCTGACTTCCCCCTAGGGCAAGGCTAGGATGTTATGATCCCATGAATTTGAACCCGAGGCTAACTGTGGTTGGGTTTGGACTTTTTCGCTGCTGGCAAATGGCAGGCTAACTCATACTGCCTCAAACAATCAGTCTTTGTTGGTGTCCTGGGGGCATTTACATGCTGTCCTGCCAGTTCCAGCTAAAGCCGTGGTTAAAATGAAGAGCAGCTAGGATAGGCCAAGGCCTGGAGACGGAACACGTCCACCAAAGGAAGAGCTGTGGCAGCAGAGCCAGGTCAGGCGCAGGACTCAGCCTCCCAGGAACCCTGCTCTCCCTCACTGCCTCCGTACAGCTTCCATAGTCAAGCTCTCACCAAACTAAGAGGAAATGCTCCCTGCCCCCACCGCCCTGAGGCTCACACTTCCTTGCTTAGAAAAAAGGGTTCTTTGCCTCCGGTACTGAGCTCTGTTGGAATCAGGCGACCTTATCACGGTAGTCTGGAAGAGAGTATAATATTTCTCAGCCTGGCTTATTAGCTCAGAAACGGGGAGGGGTCCTTAGTCGCCAGCTCCCCTTGAGCCGTATTCAGAGGAAGGGAAGAAGTTCCATAGTCTTGAGACAGAGGGTGATGTCTGCTTGCAACCGAGGGCTACAATGAGACAAGGAACCATGCTTTCCTGCCAGTTTCAGCTAAAGTTGTGGTTAAAACGAAGAGCAGATAGGATAGGCCAGGGCCTGGAGACAGAACACGTCCACCATTCTAGTGACATGCCTGGCTTTCCTACGCACAAGGCAAACATTCTGGATGGCGATGACGGTGCCCATGTGGGAGAAGCCACGTTTTCCTTTCTCCCCACCTCTTGTTTACTTTCCGTTTCTTCGTATGTGCAATTCAGTGGATTACAGAATGGATTAGAGTTGGTGGGATGAAGAAAGGAAAGGCAGATTCCTCTTCTAAATTCCCCAAAGCTGCCTGAGGAGGGCCTTTCCAGTTTTCACTACAAGTATAGAATTTTTATGAGAGAAGAGTATTAGAACTGTGGGTGGCCTTAGAAATCATCGCGCTTGAACCCCTGTTTTACACATGAGAGAAACAAAGCTCGGGACTGTTGACTTTATTCAAGTTTATTAGCCCTGAACCCCATCTGTTGATTTCTGGTGCAAGCCTTATTTTTGGCTCATGGGACTCTGTCCTCATGAAAGGAGAATTATACGAATTCTAGGTTTGGAGATACAAAATTAAAAGAATAAACCCCAAAAGGCCACAGATACAAAATTAAAAGAATAAACCCCAAAAGGTCACAGACCGAGGGCTAAGCCCTACAGCCAGGACTAGCAGGCCATAAAGATAAAGGAGCACAGGAAACACTGTCTAGGCAGGACTGGCAAGCCATAAAGATAAGGAAAGGAATGCAGAACAGACCAGGAGTACCGGATCTGACTCACAGGCCACCTGGCAGGAAGAGATAAGCCCCCAGCCCCCGACATCCAGGACGCCCCAAACCTGCCAATGTGTGTAGCTATACCTTATTACCTCATCATGTGAAATAGCCAATCATATGTGAACATGTCTATGTGCCTCGTTTGAATCCACCAATCCCTGTAACTATGCATCTGCTTCTGTACGCCCGCTTCTGCTTCCCCAATCCCTATAAAAGCCCCATGCTGGAGCTGCTGGGTGCGCAAGTCCTCCGAAGAGACTGTGTGCCCGCAGGTACCTGTGTTTTCCAATAAACCCTCTTGCTGATTGCATCTGAGTGGACTCGGCTCCGTCATTGGGCGCTTGGGACTCCTCCTGAGGGAAAGGTCCTCTTTGGGGGTCTTTCACTCATCTGGGGACAAGGGTAATGAAGACTCTGGTCTACACTGGTTCTGCCTGGAATGTAGGGATTCAGCAAAGACTTACGATATAGCGATTGAACAGCTTCTGGTGGAAGGTTTCATCCGATTTCCATGCGAATGCCCTTGAGGAGAGGTTATTTTAAGGGGGCAGTTATGCATAGTTTACCAAAAATGGGGCGTGGCTTCTTTCCAAATAGCTTTGGTAGACTTGTGGCAGGGTTTACCCAGCCACCGCTGGTAGGTTGTAGGCTTCGAAGGACCTCTTTTGTGTTTAATATGTACGTTTTCTTTCTAAAGGTTGGGGTTCTTGATCAGAATTGGAAAGTCTGAAATGGAAGGCAGACCTCAGCGCAGCTTTGATGAGAACGCAAGAAGCCGCAGTTCAAACGTAGGGAGCCTTTTCCCATCTTTATAGGAATGTGCTTTGTGTGAGGCAAATGACACGGCAAGAGTAGGTGCCAGGCCTGTGGCACTCGAGATACATCAGCTGGTCACTGAATCACACAGCCTGTTATGTCCACAGTGTGAAAAAATATATAAACACTTTATCATCTTTCCTCCCCTGCCCTCCCCTCCATCAGTCCCTTCCCCTTCCTTGTCCTTCCCTCTTCCTTCCCTCCTCTTCCCTCCCTTCTCTTCCCCTCCACTCCCCTTTCCTCTTCCCCTCTCCTTCTGTCCCTTCCCCTCCCCTCCCCTCTTCCCCTCCCCCTCCCCCCCCTCCTCTGTTTCCCATATCTCTTCTCTTCCTGGTAACACATGGGAAATTCAGGATGAGGAGGTCAGTTTATCAGTTCTTGTCAAGTGACTAATACAGGATCATGTACCAAAATGTGCAGCAGAAAGACAGGGAGGAGAGAGGAAGTCAAGGAAATAAAAGGCAGCTAATGACATTATTTCATGGTTTTTTTAAAAAATGTAAGAATGGCATTATTGGAACATTTCATGACATTAACAATCAATAAGGACAAATGTAACCATTAGGAGACTGATGTAGGTGTTTTGGTGAGGGTTTTACTGTTGTGAACAGACACCATGACCAAAGCAACTCCTAGAAGAACAACATTTAATTGGGGCTGCCTCACAGGTTCAGAGGTTCAGTCCATTATCATCAAGGTGGGAACTTGGCAGCATCCAGGCAGGCATGGTGCGGAAGGAGCTGAGAGTTCATCTTCATCTGAAGGCTGCTAGTGCAAGACTCACTTCCAGGCAGCTGGGATGAGGGTCTTAAAACCCATGCCCACAGTGACACACCCACTCCAACAAGGCCACACCCACTCCAACAAGGCCACACCCACTCCAACAAGGCCACACCCACTCCAACAAAGGCCACACCCACTCCAACAAGGCCACACCCCCTCATAGTGCTACACCCTGGGCCAAACATATACAAACCATAGCAGTAGGTGTGGTGGATACTTTTTTACTCTGTGCTAGACTGATGCTTTGCATGCCTCACCCACGCTACTCCCAGAAGCCCTGAGAGAGAGGTTTATAATCCTCTCTCTCTCAATGATGAGGAAATTAACAGACCCTAAAGCAGCAGTTCTCAACACCCCCCCCCACTGGGGGTCAGATGACCCTTTCACAGGGGTTGCCTAAGACCACTGGAAACACAGATATTTACATTATGACTCATAACCAACAAAATTATAGTTATAAAGTAGCAGTGACAATAATTCTATGGTTGGGGGGATCACCACAACATGAGGAACTGTATTAAAGGGTGGCATGAGGAAGTCGGAGAGCCACTGCTCACAGTCCTATGTCACGACGGTCAGAGCCAGACGTAAAACCTGGATCTCTGGTCCACCACTCCCGCTGCTTCTGTGTGCATTCTTTGTTCTCTGTTATGAGAATGACTCAGGGTAGATTGCAAGCGCAATGCATGCTAAGTGTTTAGCTTTAAGTTGAAAGTATAAGACAGAAATTAAAAATGTAATCTTTCAAACAAAATTATACTGTTTTTCCATTTTGGCATATTTCCTCAAGCCTTTTCCCCAAACATACATGCACACAGACCCCCATCCACTACTCCCCACACATATGTTGTAAATATGTAACATATTTTATGTATGCTTATAAGACATAAAGTATAGCTGAGCTGAGCAGTGCTAGCACTTACCTTAATACCAGGACTTGGGAGGCAGAAGCAGGTGGATCTTTGAGTTCTAGGCTAGCCTGGTCTACAGAGTGAGTTCTAGGACAATCAGGGTTACACAGAGAAACCCTGTCTCCTGAAAAAACAAAAACAAAAACAACAACAACAACAACAACAACAACAAAAACCAACGAACCAAGTAACAAAAAGCATAAAATATCTTTTTATATTTTAAAAAGATATTTTATATATTTTTATTTGTATACGTGAGGTAGTGTGAGCTAACATTCCTCACATGCATGCAGGATCCCGCAGAACAGAAGAGGGCGTTGGATCCCTGAGGCTTGAGTACAGACAGGTGGGTCACCATGTGGATGTTGGGAATCAAACCTGGGTCCTCTCAAAGAGTAGCCAGTGCTCTTAACACCCAAGCTATTTCTCCAGCCCTAAAACCATCTTTTAAATAGCAATTTGGTCTTGCTTTATTTTTTTTCTCTCCATTCAACCATGAGGATTTCCTCCATGTTTTAAAATTCTTCAGAAGCAAAATATTGAATGGCTGTGCAGGTTCCAAAGCATGAATATCTCATGAGGGTTTTAAAACCATTTACATTTCTATCATCCTGAACATAGTTTTGTGTGTATGTGTGTGTGTACATGTGTATGTTTGTGTGTGTATGCATGTTTATGTGTGTATGTGTATATATGTATGTGTGTATTTGTATGTATGTGTATGTGTATATATATGTGTGTATATGTATGTGTGTATGTGTATGTATGTGTATGTATGTATATGTATGTATATGTATGTATGTGTATGTGTGTATATGTATGTGTGTATTTGTATGTATGTGTATGTGTGTATGTGTGTATATATATGTGTGTGTATATGTATGTGTGTATGTGTATGTATGTATGTGTATGTGTGTATATGTATGTGTGTATGTGTATGTATGTATGTGTATGTGTGTGTATGTATGTGTGTATGTGTGTGTATGTATGTATATGTGTGTATATGTATGTGTATTGTGTATGTATGTATATGTGTATGTGTGTGTGTGTATGTATGTGTACATGTATTCTTCTTGAAGTAAGACTGCTAGAAACAGAACTCATTAGAAGATACAGACATTTTTAAAGTTCTAGAAATGCACTGGCATTTGCTTTCCTTACAAATTATGTCTACTAACCCTCCACAACAATGTAAGCCCCACTTCTCATTATTCTTAACACTAAATAAAATCATGCTTATTCATCCTTGCTAAATAGATAGGCAAATATTAGTTTTCCTAGATAATTAGAGAGACTTTTTTTCTCTGGCTGTCCTGGAACTCACTCTGTAGACCAGACTTGTCTCAGAGATCTACCCGCCTCTGCCTCCCAAGTGCTGGGACCAAAGGTGTGCACCACGAGTGCCCAGCGAGTGCCCAGCTTAGAGAAATTCAACTTGTCGGTGGCGATGATGGTGTTGTTTTTAGAGAAATTTAACTTTTAAAAAGCACTTTGTGATCTTTGACATTTTTCTGCTGTGAACTAGGTGTTTCTTAGCTGTGTCCCCACCCCACCCCCCCAGCCCTGGGTTTTGGTGTTTTACCCATGTTAAGACAGTGTTTGTGGCAAATATTTATTTCTCCAGTTTGCTCGCTTAGCACGTGTACGTTACTATGCTCACTTCTGTACAGCTACCAGTGTTTTAAGCAGAGTCTTCCACCATGTCTAAAAGCAATCCATTCTTGGACACGCCTACTCTTTATTCTTTCCGTGTGTGCACACATGTATGTGCAAGTGAATGAGAGGGTCAGAGGTCATTGTTGAGTATCTTGCTAAATTGCTTTCTGCCTTATTCTATTATTATTTTTGAGACAGGGTCTCACTGCATAGCCCTGGCCAACCCAGAACTCTTTGTGTAGACCAGGCAGGATTAGAACTCACCAAGTTCTGCCTGCCTCTCCACCTTGTTTTTGAGACAAGGTCTCTCACAGAACCTGCCGCTCACCAATCCTACCAGACTGGGTGGCCGGCAAGCCCTAGGGATTCGTCTATCTCTCTGTCCACCCCCTACACCCCCAAAGGCTGGTGTTCGAGCTGTGGTGGTTCCAGGTTTATTCCACCATGCCCAGCATTTGGATGGGTGCTAGGGGCTAAACAAGCATTTTCATTCTTGTATAACAAGCTCTTTACTGACTGGCCATCATCCGGGCCCCATTTTTGTTCTCTTGTCTGTATGTCGTAAAGTCACTCGTGAGATTATAGCTTTATTCCTTCCTTGTCAATGGGAATGCTATTCCAGTGCTAGTAACAATAAAGTTTACAAAGTGTCCATTTTGTGTAGGGCACCGTGAAACAGTGGCACAGTTCCATGAGGTGGTGTTTTGTTCTTTTGTTTGGTCTTCATCTTGTTTTAGTGCTGGGAATTGAATGCAATGCCTCCCACACACTAGGAAAGCTCTCTCCCACCAAGCCGCCTGCTGTTTGCATGACACGGAGTCTTAGGAAGTGGGTGAACTTAGCTTAGGGCCATCTGATCCCCTAAACCTGTGCACTGAATCACAATACCCTACTACTTCCCTGGAACCGTTTATTAACCGCACTTTGCCTCCCTTGATGATTTAAATCTCGGTTTCATTGTATCATCTTTACAGAATCGAGTCTTCAATGTGCTTTCATTACCCAGACTATGTAAATGTGAGAGACGTAGTCAAGGTGCCTAACAGATGGGGCACAAATGCCAGCTTAACCAATTCCAGGGACTTTGAGAAATTCACTTGTTTCCCCTGTGCCTCACTTTTCTCATCTGTAAAATGGGTACAACAGCAGGCATTGTCTTAATTCAGTAAATGAATTAATTCAGTAAATTCAGCAAATAGTAACTATTTCTCTCTTGAATTTGCTCAACAAATCTACACTGGCAGTTCTTTCCCCGTTAAAGCAGATTAGCAATTTTTAGCAATCTATTCTATTTTTAAAAAATGATTATTTGGGAATTTCACATAATGTACCCTGATCACCCTTACTTCCCACTCCTCTCATGTCTACCCCACTTTGGGACCTCCCCCCAAAAATCATATATATATATATATATATATATATATATATATATATATATATATATATAAAAGAGTCCAATTCGTGTTGTCCATATAGTCACTAAGCATGGTCAAGCTCCCAGTGGCCAGCCCCTTAAAGAAAATGAGTCTTTCCCCACCACCTCTATCAGTAGCCACCAATTATAGAGAACTATATTTCAGCATCCTTCTCACAAATTTTAAGAGTTTTCTTCTATAGCTTCCTGCCTGGTTGTTTCTTTTTTTTTTTTTTTTCCGGGTGTGGGCGTGTGGTTGAGGGTAGGGGTTGTCACAGGAGCCTTCTCTGTCCCTCATTCTCAACTGTGAGTCTGCAGTCATCGATAGCACTGCAGAAGAAGCTTCCGTGCCCTTCGCAGTCAGCGGGAACATGTTTGTGGTTCATGGACTTCCACATGACTTCTGGCAACAGCACGGAACACAGATATCTGGTCTCTAGTGTCAGCATGGACCTCAGTATGGTCTTCGGCGGCGGATACCAAAAGGTCCCCAGTAGCAGTCTGGCCCACGGACATCAACCTGACCTCAGGTGGCAGCACTGGCTGCCCACCTCTCCTCCGTCCCCGTGGCGCTTCAGCCCACAGACATCCACCTGGCTTCAGGCAGCAGCACAGACCGCAGACATCCACATGGCCTTCTGTGGTAACTCGGGCCACATGGACTAACTACCCACACGGACCCAGGCATGGCCCCTTGGTGGCAGCACGGGCCAGCAATGTGGCCTCAGATGGCAGTCCAAGCGATGCACGTTGTCATGGCTTCCAGCGGTAGATAGCTCAGGCCTTGGGCGTAGGCATGGTTCAGCCTCTCCCTGTAGAATTCTAATTACTTCATCCCACCATCCTTCCCACTCCTCCATCACAAATAAATTCGTGGCAGTGGCAATCCCCCTATCCGACCACGCCCCAGGGCTCTATGTGCAAATACTCCTTGTCACAAGTCACTGCTCTGGCTCGAGGCCTCTGGTCTCTGAAGCACCGTACCGGACCACCCCTCAGGCTTCAGGTGTTTGTCTTTAGTGCCAATGACCTGCTCCTGGATCTGGTTCTGCAGCATCGACTCCATGTTACCCAGCAGCTCGTGGATGGAGTAGGTATTGGGGCCAACTTGAAGCGCTGGATCCTAGCCCCGATGGCAGCCGAGTTGATCAGGGTGCCCAGCCTTCATCCCAGCAAGCTCTACCTGGCCACCAGGCCAGCACCGTGGCCCCAATCTACTCTTTTAAGTGTGTCTTAGTCAGGGTTTGTATTCCTGAACAAAACGTCATGACCAAGAAGCGAGTTGGGGAGGAAAGGGTTTATTCAGCTTACACCTCCACATTGCTGTTCATCACCAAAGGAAGTCAGGACTGGAACTCAAGCAGGTCAGGAAGCAGGAGCTGATGCAGAGGCCATGGAGGAATGTTACTTACTGGCTTGCTTCCCCTGGCTTGCTCAGCTTGCTTTCTTATAGAACCCAGGACCACCAATCCAGGGACGGCACCACCCACAATGGGCTGGGCCTTTCCCCCTTGATCACTAATTGAGAAAATGCCTTACAGCTGGGTCTCATGGAGGCATTTCCTCAAGGGAGGCTCCTTTCTCTGTGATAACTCCAGCTCTTGTCAAGTTGACACACAAAACCAGTCAGTACTTAAGTGGATTTAGGACCAGTTTTTCCAAGTTTAAAGGTCTCTGAGGTAATTTTAAAGAAAAGAAAATCATAATTGCAGGGGGTGGGGAATATGGGAAGACTCTGTACTTTCTGCTTAATTCTTCTGTAAACTTTATACAGAAGATAAATACCCCGCCCCCATTTTTTTTTTAACTGAAAGAACAAAACAATAAAGCTTCAAGTGAAAACACTCAGGTTCCTTACTGAGTGGCTGTGGGATCTGGTGTCAGTCACTTGGACTCTCTGACCCGGGATATGGCATGTTGTGTAACCATGGCATTATCTCCAGCAGATGCTGATGAAATGCTGGTAGCAGGAGATTGTTCATTAGCGTGCCTTGTGGGAACTAAAGCACGAAGCTTGTTAAAGACTTCAAACATCTGCCATCAGAGGAGGCCTTTTGAAACTAGTGATTTAGAGGAGAAGGAGGAGGAAGAAGAGGAAGAAGAGGAGGAAGAGGAGGAGGAGGAGGAGGAAGAGGAGCAGGAGCAGGAGCAGGAGCAGGAGAATCTAGCTGCTCAAAGCAGCCGGGATAGGAATGAGAGACCAGCAACAGGCCCCACAGTGGAGTCAGTCAAGAAGAGTTGCTTTAACAATGAGGATGGCTAAAGCTGACTGAATTAGCTAAAGAAACATCACTGCTTCCTGACACTGGAGAATTCACAGAGAGAAAAGAAACACTTGCAAGAAGGAATGCAGTTTTAGACAAACAAGAACTTTGGACCTCTTACCACGCTGTATGTCCACACAGAACATTATAGAAATTTTATGAAGAGCTGAGACAACAAAGGAATCCTTTTTAACCCCGGTCTCGGATCCACGGTGGGACAGACTCTGTGGATTTGATCACAGACCAGATTCCGAGATCACAGACATAGTTTCCAACAGGGTCCTGTGGGGTGGGTGGGATGGGCCAAGACAGCTCTGGGCTGTTAGTGGGGGATGCTCAGATTTTCTGGTCGGTTTTGATTTTGCTTTTCTCCTATTTTTCTCTAGAGAGTGGTGGGGGAAAGTACTAGACTGGGTATCACTGACTTTCTTTTTAACTCATGACCAGGAATTCAAATGTGCTATAACAGTTTAAGACTTTGGATGCTGAAATTTGCATGACTCTCAAGCTCCCTGTCATGGGACTGGAGAAACTTAATTTCCCAAGGCTTTAATTTCCTCACGGAAAATTAGGATTCCCTAAAGGTTGTATGTCACTGAGCTGCGAAAATTGGGAAGTGAGATTGCTTGACTAAATAACACAAAAAATGGAGAATGGAAGATGCTAGAGCTCCCTGGCCAGCTAGCCTCGCTGAAGCAGCTTCCGGTTCAGTGAGAGAATCTGACTGAAATAAGATGGGGATGGTTGAAGAAGACACGTGCTGTCCAACTCTGGCCCCCACATGTTCACACATACGTGTACATAGACATTCACATACATACGTGTAGATATGAACCACAAGCAAACATTAGCATGTGTATCTGTGTGCAGCTCTATACGTGTGGAGGGTGTTCATGTGTATGGCAGCCCAACCACAGCCCACAGTGTCATTCCTCAGGTGCTATTTGCCTGATTGTTTTGATGACAGCATCTGCCTTTAGCCTAAAGCTTGTCAAATGAGCTGGGCTAGTGGGTGAGCAAGCCTTGTGGATCTGCTGCCTTTGCCTCCCTGGGGTTAGGATTACAGGTATGCATTACTGCATCTGGCCTTTTAAAAACATGGGCTCTGGAACTAGAACTTACAACCCTTGTGCTTGGGAGACAAGCCGTCATGGCCCCTGGTCCTTTTCTGATGGAATCAGATGTTCAGCCCTTTGCGGATGGAGTCGGCTTCACAGCCCCATTGACTCTACTGGTTAGCAGCTCTCTGTGCTGTGCTTTGACTCTCTCTTCTATTCGGTGGGTTACACACCCTCAGTGCACTCAGTGCCTGCCCACCGCCCTATACTGGCTCTAGCTCGTTACAAGGGTCCTAGGCTGGTTTCACGTGAACTTAGAGGTGATTCTCACTTGCTGGAGACATCAGCCTCTGTCCCTCGATGTAGAGAAAAGAAAGATCACTCACTGCCAATGCCTCGAGAAAAGCAGCTGAAACTTCATCCTTGCTCACATATAGCTGGTGGTCTTTACATGAAAAGATGCTGTGTCCATGATGCCGTAAAGGGCGTTAGAAGGAAAGCAATGTTTTCAAGAGCTAATGGGGAGGTTTGCTGAATGCCGCCGCCCGCTTGGTATTTGATTGACATGGATGGCATTTATACCACACAAAAGCTCCACCTTGTAGAGTTTTGCACAGAAGCTTCTGTATCTTAGTGCTTGGCCCTGCTAGGAAGGAGGGGAAGAACGCTTTCTCCTGGAGACTAAGGGGCCTTACACTTTAGAGGTGCACTTTGCTTTCCTTTAGAACAATCCAAAAGGTCCGTTTGCAGAAAATCAAAGAGAAGTAGACTCATGTCTAGACAACAAACGGAAGTGCCCGGGTCTGGGCTCCAGAAACAGTAATTAGGTTCAGGTTTCTGGGTCGGTTTCTAAATACACATTAAGCTGCCATTCTGCCAGCCTTCTGGGCTTATAAATGGAGTGCTGTGCCCATGTTCCAGAGAGGCGTCTGTAAGTGCCTTGCCTTGGTCACATTGTTCAAAAACTCTACCTGCTCTGTTTTTGTTTGTTTTTGTTTTCTTTGTTTCCTGAAAGGTTGGTCTCCTCAGTCATTGTCCAGGGGACTCAGAGAAGTCATAGCACTATACAATAACAGACTTAAACTTGGCTGCATCTCCAATGCGGTGGAAGGAGACTGTACCTCAATTGTAATCTAGTATTTCTATGCTCCCTGAAACAAGAGGAGAGAGAGAGAGAGAGACAGAGAGAGAGAGAGAGAGACAGAGAGAGAGACAGAGAAACAGAGAAACAGAGAAACAGAGACAGAGACAGAGAGAAACAGAAAGAGTGACAGAGAGAAACAGAGACAGAGAGTGACAGAGAGACAGAGACAGAGAGAAACAGAGAGACACAGAGAGACAGAGAGACAGAGACAGAGAGTGACAGAGAGACAGAGACAGAGAGAAAAGAGAGACACAGAGAGACAGAGACAAAGACAGAGAGAAACAGAGACAGAGAGTGACAGAGAGACAGAGACAGAGAGAAACAGAGAGACAGAGAGAGACAGAGACAGAGAGAAACAGAGAGAGAGAGAGAGAGAGAGAGCAATTGTAATCTAGTATTTCTATTTTTCAGTCTGCCATCTTGACACTGGTTTCTTCAACAGTGGTATGGCTATTATCTACTCCTGTCCTTTTGTTAATCAACTATGTTTCTTCAATAATTTACTTAGCCCTTTAAAACAAATCAGTTTAGTTTGTTTGTTTTATTTACATATATACGTTCTCTGTCTTTCTGTATGTGTATACGACAGAAGAGAGCATCAGATCCCATTATAGATGGTCATGAGCCACCATATGGTTTCTGGGAATTGAATTTAGGACCTCTGCAACTAGCGTTCTCAACCACTGAACCATCTCTCCAGCACCTTAAAGAACTTTCTTTTTACATTTATTTATTTATTTATTTATTTATTTATTTATTTATTTATTTATTTATAATTTTATGTGCATGTTTGACCTGTAGTTACCACATTCATACAATGCCTGCAGAGAGCCAGAAGAGGGCAATAAAAACCTGGAACTGGAGTTAGAGATGGTTGTTAGCAATCACCTGGGTACTGGAAATCAAAGCTGGGTCCTCTGGAGGAACAGCCAGTTCTCCTAACCACTGAGCCATCCTTATAACCCACTCAGAATCCTTTTCACACATCCCTTTTCAGTATAGCTCTTACCACACTCCAAACCCTCACAGCACAATTGATATGTACCGATGCTGTACCCACTCACCCCTGAGGCACACACACAGAACCCGATTCTCTCAAACAACCACAGAGCCTTGTCAACATCTGCCTGCTCCCCTTCTGGAAATTTCAATGCACCTCAACAGGAAAACACCAGGCCTTCTAATCTGATGTGCCTGTCTGAAGGGACAGTTGTAGACGTTTTTTCCTTCGTGCCGTTTCTGAGACTCACTGGTTCTTAGCCTCTCTGCAGACCCACTTTAATATGCTCAGTCATCTCAAGAGGCCTTCCCACTCCTACCCAGAGTCTTGCTACTTCCCATCCTTCTCAAGTACCGGGATCTACCTAATTCCATCTCTTCATTCTGTCCAAAAAATTTCTAAATGATGGTCTGCAAGAACACCATGGTCTCTATCATGTGTCAGCTCATTCTTGCAAGCCTGACTCCTTGCTTCTCTTCATGGTATGTTGTCAAACAGCTTTACTTGACATGTTTGGGCATGAAGATGAATGTGGGTCTTCACGCATCAGTGTGCTTGCCTGCGTTGGGGGCAAAAAAGAAGGGCTGGGTGAGAAAGCTTGCTCTCGTTGGCTGATTTGGTGGATCTTGAATATATGGCCTTACGCCCTGGCTTCACATGTGGCTATGTAACTTGGGCGCTGCCTTAGTTAGGGCTTTATTGCTGTGAAGAGACACCATGACCAAGGCAACTCTTCTAAAGGCAAACGTTTAATTGGAGCTGGCTTACAGTTTTAGAGGTTCAGTCCATTATCATTGGGATGTGAAGCATGGCAGTGGGCAGGCTGGGGGAGTCAACATCTTCATCAAAAGCAGCCAGGAGGAGAATACTATGTTTCACATTGGGCAGAGCTTGCGCATATATATTACCTCAAGGCCCTTCTCCACAGTGACACACTTCCTCTAACAAGACCACACCTTCCCCAATAAGACCACACCTCCTAATAGAGCCACTCCCCACGTGCTGAGCAGTCAAACACCTGAGTCTATGGGTCTATTCTTCAAACTACCACAGGCACTGTCTTTAGAATGGTGATGATCAGTACTTGACTTGCAAGAATGTTGCTTTTGCCCGTTAGATGATGCCTATTGAATACTTGAACAAGACTGACGCAGTGTTCTACGAGCCTGCCTTCCTGTCTTAGTTTGAAACCTAGAAACTAGCTGACTTTCGATTCACCTCCCTCTTCCTTTATCACCATATGATCAATAACAATTTCAGGTCTCCTAGTGAATTGTAATGAACACAACCAGTGTTTATGGAGTACAAGTTAAACACTGGGCTGGGTGTGTGTATGTGTGTGTGCACATGTGTGTGTGTGTGTGTGTGTGTCTGTGTGTGTGTGTGTGTGCATTAAACAGAAAATCCTTACATTACTGTGAGATCTCTTTTTTTTTTTTTTTTTTTTTGGTTCTTTTTTTCGGAGCTGGGGACCGAACCCAGGGCCTTGCGCTTCCTAGGTAAGTGCTCTACCACTGAGCTAAATCCCCAGCCCCTCTGTGAGATCTCTTTAGCCCCATTTTATAGCTGAAGAATGTAAGGTGTACAGGCCATTAGTGTTTTCCCTCAAGTATTCCGTGTCACTTGGAAGAATTAGGACTCAAACGTAATTCTCATCTCCTGGTTTCTTCTGCCCCGTGAGGTCAGGAGTTAGTTGGTTGTCCTTCCTTTTCTTACAGCCTTTGGCATAACGCCCACCACGCCGAACCACAGGAGATACTTAGTAACTGTTTAAAAATAGAAAGCACTTAGGGAAGGCTTGGCTGAGGCCTGGGCTGAATATCCTTCAAAATCTCGTTCTTTTGATTTAAACATAACTGATTACCTTAGATGCTCTGGATGAGGCCCCAGAGGCCTTAGACATTAGCCAGACCAGACCAAGAAGATAGCCATTTTTTTTTTAGTTCTTTTCTTTTGCACAGAAAAACAGGAGGAGCTAAACAAAAAAGAGAGGGATTGAACAAACAACTGATTTTGCACCATTACAAAGATTAGGATGAGACTGCAGAGTTCTCCCCTCCCCGCTGGGGAACCTCTGGTTTTCTGTCTGGAACTGCTAGTTAAGAGGGCTCATGGGAGAAGGAAACCCAAAGATGAAGTTCCATTATGCCCTGGTAGACGGCTGGTCTCTGACCTAATAGCCTCATGATATTCCCCAGGGCAAAGGAGGCTGAAGAAGGTGAGCTTGGCAGTTGATGCTGACAACTGGGGATTTCCACCCAGCAGAAAAATCAGTCCAGAAAACACTGAATGAAAAAAGCCTTGTGTTTCTTCAGGTCCTTTCCCCCAAGTGTTCACATCCTGTCAGGAAAAGGAGCCCCAAACAGTGGAAGCAAGCCTCAGATTCCTGAACCTTCCTTCTTGTTCAGAAAACCTCTGATCTATCTGTTGAGCACCCAAGGACGTGTGTGGTTCATAACATCTACTTGCTTTATTTTCTGAAGCAGAGTGAACCACACAGAGGCTTGGCTAATAGAGAACACAGCTTCAAGAGGCAAGGGACTTGGAATCGATTCCTAAATATCAGGATCTATGCCAGACCTGACTTAGTTTCTCTTTGCCAGGACAACATTGTTATTATTAGATGGTACGCAGTCACTTTGGTGTCCAGAGACTCTGCCAATACCAGGGCCAGTCTGATCGGACTCCCTGTTAGAATCCACAGATTGCTTTAAGACAGTGGTTCTGTTTAATAATTATGAGTTAGCAACTCCATTGGGATCCAAAGCCCCTTTCACAGGGGTAGCATATCAAATATCCTGCATGTCAGATATTTGCTTAATGATGCATAACAATAGCAAAATTATAGTTGTGGGTATGGCAACAAACGTAATTTCATGGATGGGGTCACCACAACATGAGGAACTGTACTAAAGGGCTGCGGTGTTAGGAAGGGTGAGAGCCACAGGTTTGAAAAGCTGTGGAGCCACAATGTGAGTGCAAGAAGGCAAACCTGTGCGGAGAATGGAGAACATGCATGTGGGAGTCAGGAAGCTTGCATGTTGGTCTACCTGCCACCCACATGCTCTACACGCTCTACGTGCATCCACATGCTCTCCCTCCATCCACATGCTCTCCCTGTATCCACATGCTCTCCCTCCATCCACACGCTCTCCCTCCATCCACACGCTCTCCCTCCATCCACATGCTCTGCCTCCATCCACATGCTCTCCCTCCATCCACATGCTCTCCCTCCATCCACATGCTCTGCCTCCATCCACATGCTCTCCCTCCATCCACATGCTCTCCCTCCATCCACATGCTCTCCCTGTATCCACATGCTCTCCCTCCATCCACATGCTCTCCCTCCATCCACACGCTCTCCCTCCATCCACACGCTCTCCCTCCATCCACATGCTCTCCCTCCATCCACACGCTCTGCCTCCATCCACACGCTCTCCCTCCATCCACATGCTCTCCCTCCATCCACATGCTCTGCCTCCATCCACATGCTCTCCCTCCATCCACATGCTCTCCCTCCATCCACACGCTCTCCCTCCATCCACACGCTCTCCCTCCATCCACACGCTCTCCCTCCATCCACACGCTCTGCCTCCATCCACATGCTCTGCCTCCATCCACACGCTCTGCCTCCATCCACATGCTCTCCCTCCATCCACATGCTCTCCCTGTATCCACATGCTCTGCCTCCATCCACATGCTCTCCCTGTATCCACATGCTCTCCCTGTATCCACATGCTCTCCCTCCATCCACACGCTCTCCCTCCATCCACATGCTCTGCCTCCATCCACACGCTCTCCCTGTATCCACATGCTCTCCCTCCATCCACATGCTCTGCCTCCATCCACATGCTCTCCCTCCATCCACATGCTCTCCCTCCATCCACATGCTCTGCCTCCATCCACATGCTCTCCCTCCATCCACACGCTCTCCCTCCATCCACACGCTCTCCCTCCATCCACACGCTCTCCCTCCATCCACACGCTCTCCCTCCATCCACACGCTCTCCCTCCATCCACACGCTCTGCCTCCATCCACACGCTCTCCCTCCATCCACATGCTCTCCCTCCATCCACATGCTCTCCCTCCATCCACATGCTCTGCCTCCATCCACATGCTCTCCCTCCATCCACATGCTCTCCCTCCATCCACATGCTCTCCCTCCATCCACACGCTCTCCCTCCATCCACACGCTCTCCCTCCATCCTCATGCTCTCCCTCCATCCACATGCTCTCCCTCCATCCTCATGCTCTCCCTCCATCCTCATGCTCTCCCTCCATCCACATGCTCTCCCTCCATCCTCATGCTCTCCCTCCATCCTCATGCTCTCCCTCCATCCTCATGCTCTCCCTCCATCCTCATGCTCTCCCTCCATCCACATGCTCTCCCTCCATCCACATGCTCTCCCTCCATCCACACGCTCTCCCTTCATCCACATGCTCTCCCTGCATCCACACGCTCTCCCTGCATCCACACGCTCTCCCTCCATCCACATGCTCTCCCTCCATCCACATGCTCTCCCTGTATCCACATGCTGCTATCATCACAAAGTTTTTTATGTATAAGGACTACATGCCATTCTCCTTAGGAGCTCTTATATTTAATGAGACACAAAAGGATTATTGAATGGAAGAGACATTTTTTTCTTCCTTTTTGATTTTGGTTTTTCTAGACAAGGTTTTCCTGTGTAGCCCTGGCTATTCTGGAACCCACCAGGCTGGCCTCAAACTCAAGAGATCCACCTGTTTTTGCCTCCTGAGTGCCGTGATTCATGTGTATGCCCCTATTCCAAGGTCAATGATGCCATCTTTTAAGTTGCGATCTGATTGGAAAAGAAGTTAGGGAGGGTGGAACATTCATGTATAAAATAAATATGTATGTATGGGCATATGTGTTCAAAGCTTCTCCCTACATAGGCTAACGAATTAACACAGGCTGAATTCTCTGGGTCTCAGTCTAATAGTGCTGTCCATGTGGAGATGCTGTGGCTTTTGAGAGCAGGGGGCCTATATGAGGCAAGGTTTCAGGATGGTACAGGCTGGAGGCTGAAGCCGGAGATTGTGTAAGTGAGTTCCACATCCTCCTTGTTCCTTAAGAACCAGATTAACACTAGCTACAGAATCTCCAATCTCCCTTAACCTTTCTGTTCAGGGGCTTCTCAGGAGCCCCTTCCTGGGCTATCTGTCCTCTATCTTTGTCATCTGCTATCTTGGAGTCTTGTTCTCTTTTCTGTCTCTAAAAGTTCTTAGTTTGAGCCAAATAAAGGATTTACTTGCTTCCTTTCTTCCTTCTTCCCTTTTCTCTCTTCCTTCCTTCCTTCCTTTCCTTGTTTCTTTTCTTCCTTCCCTTTTCTTTCTGCATTTTCTTTCTTTCTTTTTCTTTTTTTAAAGATTTTGTTTATTTTATGTATATGAATACACTGTGTCTTCAGACACACCAGAAGAGGGCATCGGATCCCTGTCACAGATGGTTGTGAGCCACCATGTGGTTGCTGGGAATTGAACTCAGGACCTCTGGAAGAGCAGTCAGTGCTCTTAACCGCTGAGCCATCTCTCCAGCCCAAATGTTCTTTTTTTTCTTTTCTTTTCTTTTTTTCGGAGCTGGGGACCGAACCCAGGACCTTGTGCGTGCTAGGCAAGCGCTCTACCACTGAGCTAAATCCCCAACCCCTCTTTCTTTCTTTCTTTCTTTCTTTGAGGTAGGGTCTCTCTACCTAATTCAGTAGAACAGAGATCCTCCTGCCTCTGCCTCCTGAATGCTGGAATTAAACTCACAATACCTGGAGCTTCTTTTCTTGATTTTCTTTATTTTATTTTATTAAACATAGCTTGGTCTTTAAATACAATATATTTTAATTATGGTTCTTTTCCTCATTCTCCCTACCTAGTAGGTGTGAGGGATCTAGACAGGCCTCAGCTTGCCTTCTTCATGTTCAGTGAATTGTGTAGGCATTGTCGTCAGCAATAGAGTCTTACCTCCAGATAGTTGAGAGCAGCCTTGGGTTGTTTGGGGTTCCCATGGTACCCCTTTGGCTGACAACTTGATTAGATGTGGCCCATTCCCGTAAACAGAAGCTTCATTGGTGATAAGAGACCTCAAGTTGGGGCTCCACTCTCCCGTTATTTGACAATTTCATTTATATCACCTT